>NC_057814.1:271019072-271182317 GCF_018294505.1 Triticum aestivum | reverse complement strand
GTCACTGAAGCAGCGTCCTTCTCCAGCACAGCTCTAATCGGCCATCAATGGTTAACCCGCCAAGCTTGGCTTCAACAGGAGGGTAGCACTGGTGGCCTTACTTGGACCCGAGCGGCAGCGACCTACCGTCTTCTACTCTTCCCTGTTTTCTGTGTGGTGCAGCCTCGTTGGCAGCGGGGCGGAGCCTCGACGGAGCAGGCGATGTCCTCTGTGTCGTTGTCGGTGGGGCGGCGCCTAGGCGGACCAGGGGAAATCCTCCACCTCGTTGCTGGCAGGGCGGGGCCTCGGTGCAGCCGGCGAAGTCCTCCGCCTCGATGCTGGCGGGGCGGGGCCTCGGTGGAGCCGGCAGTGTCCTCTGCCTTGTTGTTGGCACGACGGGGACTCGGCGGAGCAGGGCCTTATCGATGCCAACGGAGCTGGGACTCGGCGGATCCGGCATTGTCCTCCGCCTCGTCGTCGGTCTCGCCAAATAGCGCCTCGCCCGCTTCATCGCCCTCTTTGTAGGCGGCCGCAACCTCCACCACCCACATGCGGTACCGCCAGCACGCGAGGCGGCTCTCACGGACGAAGCGGTATGAATCGAGCAGCGCCTTTGCTCCGCCCGCGCCGCGGCGATCTGCTCCTCCGCCTGCAGGTGCTCCTGGAGGAGATGGTGGTTGCAGGCGGAGTCGGCCTGTGCCTCCCAAAATTGCTCCTGACGCTTCTCCCTCACCGTGTCCATGTATTGGGCACGGGCCTCGCCGATGGTCATGGTGCAATGCACTGGCGAGGATGGCGCGGAGGAGGGGGTTAGCGCCTGATGATCGACTACCATGTTCTCCATTGGGACGCTGTCGTCCTCCGGCTGCCTGCCGGCCAGCCAGTCGGCAGCAATGGCTGCCATCTCCTTGTGGTCCGTCATCCGCCCGTCCCGAAGAGCGCTGGAGCGCGAGGAAGCCATGGTGAGTAGTAGTGGTGTGGACAGGAGAAAGGGACGGAGGCGGATGACTGTGGCTATGGCCGGTGTAGAAGTTTATATAGCAATGGTGGGTGACTGAGGGACGGATGGGTGGCGTCGGAGTAGCCACCTCGTCAACCACATATCATTAATGTGGGCGGTCGACGGACGGACGGACGACACTTGTGTCGTTTGAACGCGGAGCAATCGCCTGCACCGGGAAGCAGCGCGGGCGGCGCTAGCCGTTTCGGGCATAAAGCGCACGCGCGAGGGAGGCGGTCTGGGTGGGCTAGGGCGGTCAGGCTCGTGCTTGGCAGCGGGTCCGTCCAGCAGCCAGACATGCTGGCTCGCCAGCAAGCTCGCAGAGATGAGCGACGACAATCAGACGATGGACGTAGCTTCCCACCAGGAGTCGGCGCCATCATCCAAGCCGGTTCATGCCGTGTTCACCATAGAGCAGGTGCGGACGCACTTCAAGGCCCTAATGGCGGAAGAGCTACCAGCGCAGGAGGACCTGTGCTGCAACCTCCGTCTCCTCTACAAGCACCGGCGAACAAGCGAACGACAATGCCATCGCGGACATGTGGCCCTATGATCCTGGCTTCCTGAATGAGCAGCGGGCGCTGTATCAGGCCATCTGTAGGGCCCGCGAGGCCCTCTCCATCATCCTTCGAGTTGTTGCACTCACCATGACACCGCCGTCTCACGTTGTGAACATGGTCAACGGACATGAGGAATGAGGAGATGAGTTTACTTGGAGAGGATGAAAGTGGGGACCCACCAGGGCCATAGCCGCACGTACGCAAGTGCCTCCGTATTATATACAACTATAATTTTTTTGTTTCCTCCTGGTTTCCTGACATCATGGTCCCACACCATTGTCAACCTATGTAGTCAATAAACAAGAGAATTGCACAAGGAGCGGCCGACAGCTGGGACCAAGCAGCTCGAGCATGTAACGCCCAATATGCGACTATACTCCACATGTGTTGAGGCACAACTTGGGGCATAAGCGCATATTGTATGGTCGCAAGAGTGGTTGTATCTTTGCTCATCTCATGTACTAAATAGATAGAGTACGAGCTTTGGCTTACAATCGCCACAATGTCACACAAATAGCATCAAGATAATACAGTCATGCAAGATGAACACAGAGTACGGCTACGGACAAAATCAAACGAATAAAAGACAACCACCCAAGCTAAGTCCCGATCGACCCTACTGGGCACCACTACTGATCATCCGGAAAGGAAACATAGTAACGACCACGGTCTTTGTCGTACTCCCACTTGAGCTCAGTGGCATCACCTGCATCAGACTCATCGGTACCTGCAACTGTGTTTGTAGTATTATGTGAGCCACGGGGACTCAGCAATCATATCAGCCACGGTATCAAGACTAACAAAGCTTAAAAATGGGTATGGCATGGTTAAGTGGTGGAGTTGCAGCAAGCACTAAGCATTTGTATGGTGGCTAACTTACGAATATCAGAACAAGGTGAGAAGCTACGCAAACGGTCGCAATCTAGTAATGATCATGAAGTGATCCTGAACTACTTACGTTCAAACATAACCCCACCATGTTCTCTTCCTGAACCTCGTCGAAAAGAGACCATCATGGTTACGCACGCGGTTGGTGTGTTTTAATGAGATTAGCTTCAAGTTCACTACAACCGGGTATTAAAAACTCCCATCTTCCACATAACCGCGGGCACGGCTCTCGAAACATTAAACCCAGCAGGGGTGTCCCAACTTAGCCCATGACAAGCTCACGATCCGCGGAGACAATCCTCCATCACGGGACCCTCCGATCAGACTCGGAATCCCGGTGCACAAGACATTTCGACAATGGTAAAACAAAACCAGCAAGACCTCCCGACATGCCGACACCCTGATAGTAGCCGCGCGTATCTCGTCTCAGGCCACGACGGATAAGCTAAGCGTACAGGTACCAAAATACCCCAAGTTGCCAAGGGGCGGTCCCGCACGGTGCTCTAGTCTGGACCAACACTCATGAGGAGCACTGGCCCGGGTTGTTGATTAAGAATCCCCGGGTTAATACTCCCTATGCAAATTTTAGTTGTTATTAGGCAAATGGTAAAACCAAAGTTGGGCCTTGCTGGAAGAGTTTTATTCAAAGCAAACTGTCAAGGGGGGGCCATAAACCCCCACCGTGTTAGAGACGCAAAATTCAAGGAACATAACACTGGTATGACGAAAACTAAGGCGGCAAGAGTGGAACAAAACACCGGGAAAAAGGCCAAGCCTTCCACCCTTTACCAAGTATATAGATGCATTAATTAAATAAGAGATATTGTGATATACCAACATATCCATGTCCCAACATGGAACAACCTGCATTGCACCTGCAACTAGCAACGCTATAAGAGGGGCTGAGCAAAAGCGGTAACATAGCCAAACAACGGTCTGCTAGGAAGGTGGGTTAGAGGCTTTCATGGCAACAAGGGAGGCTATATGAACAAGTGGTAGGTAGCGCGACATAACGATAGAACGAACAGCTAGCAAGCAAAGATAGAAGTGATATCGGGGGTAATGATCATCTTGCCTGCAATGTTCTCAGTGGTATCGAATCCTTGCTCCTCGTGAACGTACTCGGCAGGGTCCTCGGAAACGAACTCGTCTCTCGGCTCTACCCAGAAGCAAGAACACAAACACCAGAACAACAATCAATCATGGTGCAATGCGCAAGCAACATGATGCAAGACATGTCATGAAATGCAAGATATGATGTGCATATGCGGATGAGGTGTTTCAGAAGTGGTGCATTCGAGACGGAGGAGAAACAATGAACATGGCACCATCTTGGTAACCCAAGCATGCCACTAGATAGATTGGAAGATTTCAGTTGAAATCGATATAAAGATCACCGAAAACGGATGCACGGTTTGAAAATGACAAGCAAAACCATATACAATGCAAGTTGTTGAAAACAGCAACATGACAACTTGGATGCAAGGTTTAAAATATGCTACAGCATAGCAACATCAAAATTAATGGCATGGCTTTGAAGTACATGTCAAGCACTACAAAACATGATCACTGAGCTACTGATAAAACTCGCTAGCACATGTTTAAAACAGCATGGAAAAAATGCAAAAGCTAACAGTTTTACATATTTAGCAGAATATACTGGACATGGCAGAAACAACATCAGGTTGCAAAGTTTAGAGCTAGTAAACTACATGTTACATGAACCTATCATGGAAAACTTGAGCATGGCATGCTAGTACTAAATGCACTTAATAATACTCCCTTACTGAACTTGCTCCAAAGATCTACAGAAATGATGATAGCATCAACGCAAACATGGCAAGTGATATGAACTGACCGAGACAGGTAGAATTCCATGGCATGGCAGAAACAGATTCATGATAGCATGTTTACAAGCTTGTTTAACTCAACACAAGGCATATCATGGCATGCAATTAATTCTAGCAGCGAGTAGGCATGATCAAGAGCATGTTCATGTGCAAAACTACCCCATAGCGTATTTGCATAATTATCTACCTAAATGACAAAACAGCAATGTGATGTAAAATGACATGTGTGCAAACTTGCTCAAATGCAGAAATGGATGCCACCACTGGATTGCTGGGATTTTTCTACCCCAAAAACAAATATAATATGTAGGGGTTACTATAGAAAAAATGCTCACAAATGCAATAAGGCAAACACTGCCTAAAATGGACATGTACAGAAATGGAATCTGCTAGATCTGGAATGTCCAGATTTGGACCTGCCCGATTTAGAAAGTGGACACTTTCCCTAAATGGAATTGCGCTGGGAGAATAAAATAAAAGGGGAAAGGGGGCTGTGTGCGTGTGTGCATGAAAGTGGAGCAGGATCGTCAGTGGCACAAAGAAAACAATATGCCAAAGACAAAATAAATTATGGAGCCCGGGGTTCGAACCCGAGACCTCCTGCATGCGTGCGTGCATGAGCAACTGGTGGGCAAAGAGCCCGTTTTGTGAACATGAAGAGGGGCACGTCTCCCTTGAACAGAGAGAGGCCCGGTCCTGGAAATCACCATGTACGCGCAGCAAAGTTCCGGCGTTGACGGCAAGCAAAGGAGGCGACATCTGCAGCTGCAGAGCACCGGCGGGCGTGCGGGATTGCTCTGAGAGCGCAGGAGCGAGTGGCTGCTGCTTGTGGTGTCGCGCGTGCGCGTGTGCTCGGGTACGAGCGGAACGGAGGAGGTGCTGAGCGCAGCGAGTGGCAGAGGAGCTCGTCGGAGCTGCGGGAGGCTTGAAGGTTGCGCGTGAGACGCGAACGTGCGGCGCGAGCGAGCTGCGGGAGCGCGACAGAGGGGATCCAGAGCAGGGACACACAGGCATGCTATGGCAGTAACAGCAACTACAAAACAACAACAAGAAAAAATGCAGACTTTGCTGGAGCACCGAGAACACGACGAAGGCACGACCCTAGCAACTCCTACGGTGATCGTTTGGAGACAAGAAAGAGTAGGGAGTGAGTTGGGTATACCTAGTATACCTATGGCAAGAAGATACGGCCAGGGATGCAGTAGATCAACGGCGGGGAGACGCCAGTGGACTTGTTGTCTGTGAAGAAGAGGAAGAAGATGGGTCGAGGAGGTCGATCCAGGGGCCGTGGCGTCGCGTACGTCGTGGTAGTCCCGTACATGTGCCATGCCGTGTGCCACGACGGGTCACAAACGTCATGAACAACATGACCGCGCACCTGTCCGCAAACATCCGTGTAACCGTGAGGGTCGGCTATGATACCAACTTATAATGCCCCGGACACACCCGCCGGAGATCGTTACTCCTGGCGGGATCTAGACTGGCCCCACAGATCAATACTAGTTTTTTCTGCGCATTGTGTCCTCACTCGTGCGCACCCGGGAGCAACTTCCCGGTCGGTCACCCATCCTGAAACTACTCCAAGCTGAGCACGCTTAACTTTGGAGTTCTTTCCGAATGGGCTCCCGAAAAAGAAGGAATTCCTTATTGATATGAGTAGTCTATCATCCCTAATAAGCCACGTCCTCGTCGGGCCATACGAACGTTCCCTCTTGGCACATACGGTTGTGCATCCAGTCCGGTACATGTGTCATGCCATGTGCCATGACGGGTCACAAATGTCATGAACAACATGACCGCACACCTGTCCGCAAACATCCATGTAACCGCGAGGGTCGGCTCTGATACCAACTTGTAACGCCCCGGACACACCCGCTGGTGGTCGTTACTCCTGGTGGGATCTAGACTGTCCCCATAGATCAATACTAGTTTTTTCTACGCACTTTGTCCTCACTCGTGCGCACCCGGGAGCAACTTCCCAGTCGGTCACCCATCCTGAAATTACTCCAAGCTGAGCACGCTTAACTTTGAAGTTTTGTCCGAATGGGCTTCCGGAAAAGAAGGAATTCCTTATTGATATGAGTAGTCTATCATCCCTAATAAGCCAGGCTATCACCGAGCAGTATTTGTGTTTTTGAGGTGTGAGCAGAGTTTTTCTTGAGCGATGTTTTTGTTGTTGTTCAGAGGAGAGCGGGGTATCAACTTGGCGGGTTGTAGCCCGTCTAGCCCAGGCCAGATATCCAGCCCAGATATTGATTTTTTTTCAAGCTGAAAATGGCTAGCCCAGTTATACTTTTTTTAGGAATACCCAGGCGGTCAACTTGTTATTCTCTGCCCCGCTGGGCTGCAAAATCTTTCCTAGGAGGAATGCATTAGGCTTAACAATAAAATGAGCTTTAAGAAATAATAAATGGGATGTAATTATAAAAAGTGGGTAGTAACTATAAAAAATACACCAAACATGTAATTAGTTTAAAAAAATATTATTTTTGGATTTTGAAAATTTTAATTTCATTACTTGTTGCACGCGCAATATTTCGTTGGATTTTTACGTCAACTTAATGTCCTAGCAGAACTTATTGAGTTGTCTATCTGTTTTATTTGCACAACATTCAAGATATTTCCCCGTCATTGATAAAGATGATGAACCGTTATGTACGAGTTCGTTGGTTTCAACATAGCCCTACCCGTAGCGATCCACTGCTTCCACCCTGATTGTGCCGCCTGCGTGAAATTTTTGTATGCAAGTTCAGTGTGCTATGATGTTCTATATGATTTTGTCAACTATATAAGTTTTTACTGAGCATCAGCAATGCATATGGCTGAAAGATGTATTTACGAGCATCGACCGATGTCTCTCTCTCTCTCTCTCTCACACACACACACAAGTGGGACCCGTTGAATTATTTCTTCGCTCGTGACAGCTTTTAATTAGGTTCGACTGTACTCTAACTTTTTTCTTAAGTTATTAATTGAGCTCAGTGACTTCAAAAAGTTGTATAGAAGCCTGGGCCTTTCCGGCATCGCTGAATGTGGGCTGAGAAGCAATGTAAAGTTGTACTGTACTACACAGGCTTTTTTTTTGAACATCAGCAATGCAACTGGGCCGACAGTTGTACACAATATCCGGGTCAACTTGTTATTCTCCGCCCCGCTGGGCTGCAAATCTTTCCTAGGAGGGATGCATTAGGCTTAACAAGAAAATGGGCATTAAGAAATAATAAATGGGATGTAATTATAAAAACTGGGCAGTAACTATAAAAAATGCACCAAACACGTAATTAGTTTAAAATATATTATTTTTGGATTTTGAAAATTTTAATTTCATTACTTGTTGCGCGTGCAATATTTCGTCAGATTTTTACGTAATACAAATTTATTTTCAAATTATATTTAATCTGACTAGAAATTTCGAGATAAAAATATTTCAGATCCCATCAAAATGTGGGAAATTTTATTGAATTATGTTTTGAGCAGTTGGTTGAAATTATTAATCGTTGTCCTAGCTAGAAAATGGGATGTACTTTTAACAAACTGTAAATGGGCTGTAGTAAATTCCATTAGAATTCAAAAATGGGCTGTACATTCTTACAAATCGCAAATGGGCTATATGTTCTCTGCCACACACTTGTGGGCCTACTAAGTTGACGCATACGCAAGGCTTTGTCAACTTCTAGTAAACACACGGTTCTAGCAGCGGTGGCCGTTGGATGTCCATCCAACGGATGTCGTGCTTCTTCTTCAATCTCGGATATTCTTGCTTCAGCAGCCCAAAAAATGATTCCTCCCCCTGACATCTGGTGCGCATGTTTTGGAGGCTGACCTGTGGGCCTACTAAATTGACGCGTATGAAGGGCTTTGTCAACTTAGTCAATATAAACGATTCTAGCTGTAGTGACCGTACAATGTCCATCCAACGGCCATGGTGCTTCTTCAACATTTGGTCTTCTTGGTCCAGCCGCCCAAACCAGCGCCGGCCGTGCCGCCTGCTCCTGCCTCCCATGTCCGGCTGTGCTGCCACCACTGGCCATGCCATCCCTCTATACTCACCCACACCTCCTATTATTCTCCGGCGATGGCAGCCTCACACCGCAGCCAAAGCAGTCAACCCACGTACTCCCCTCCGTGTGGGCATCCATTGTCGCGTCTTCCCCGTCTCCATGGCATTCCCTTCCTAGGCCTCGCCGTCATCCACTGCCTTGGTGCTCTCGGCGCGGTGTGGTCAACATGGTCAACAAAGGACAACCATCGGAAGAGGACTTTAGGTGGTGAGGCTGATAGCTGGACGCACCAGCTACATCTTCGAACACAAGGAAGTGTCTCCTTATTACTCGGAAAATAAAAACGATTCCTCCCCCTGATAGCTGGGACCGACCAGCTATATCTTCGCACGCAAGGAAGTGCGTCCTTATCCTCCCTGACTACTGGGACCCACCCGGTCAAAGCGTATGTAGCGTTGTCTGTCTGGTCGCGAACGTTTGCGTACATATTGGTCGATCGGTCTCTCTCCAAGTATGAACCATGGCCGAGTAAGTAGCGGCACGTGTCGTTGTAGAGCACCCGACATAGCAGTTCACGCAGTCCCGTCTAAGTCTTGTGCACGTACGTACAGCCACAGGGCAAAAAATACGACCACGTATGTACATACAGGCGGGGTCTCGAGCGCGTACTCGCGCATATATACGGACGGCCAGGGCTTGTGTACATGGAGAGGCAACGGACGGCAACAACGGCGTCCTGTTCATCGGGCCGCAAACCGGTTGGGTCAGAACAGAGAAACATCGTCCTGTTCATCGGGAGGCAACTGACTGGGTCGGAATGCGTCCTGTTCAACGGGAGCCAATCGGCTTGGACGGAACAGCCGAAACAGGGTCTGGCGTACCATAGAACAGAGGAAACGGCCTTCTGTTAGACCGACCATGGTCGAAACAGGATCCTGTTCATTGGGACGAGTCTGGCGTACCGCAAAACGGAGGAAACAGACTTGTGTTCGAGTGCCTACGGTCGAAAAGGGGTCTTGTTGATCGGGAGGGGTGTGGCGTACCGCAAAACGGAGGAAACGGACTTGTGTTGGAGCGCCTACGGTCAAAACGTGGTCCTGTTCATCCACCGTCTACTGCCTCGCTCCAGCCTCCACGGGCTATTGTTCACCCACCATCGACCTCCTCCAGCCCCCATGGGCTACTGTTCATCCACGGCTTCTGTTCATCCAGCCTCCACCGGCTGCTGTTCATAGAGCCTCCACGGGGTCCTGTTCATCCACCCCCAACCGGCTGGGGTGCGGCGGCCTCCTCGGGGTCCTGCTCATCCAGCGGCAACGGCCTACTACCACGGGGTCCTGTTCATCCAACCCCCATCGGGAACTGTTCATCCACAGCCAACCAACCGGCTCGACTCACCACGTCTCGACTCGTTCTACGTACCACGCGCACGGTAGCAACAATCACTATTCATCGAGAGGCAACCCAACACTGCTTGGCTACGTCTCGCACGGGGGCTCAATCAGCTTCAGTAAGCAGCAACAGTGATCGATCGCTCGGGTTCACTTAGCAGCAGCAGTGAAGGAATTGCTCGGGTTCAGTCAGCAGTGAATGAGTAGCTCAAGGTTGAGTTAACAGCCAAGGGATCGATCACTCGGGTTCAGTAACGTGCGATCGCTCAGGTTCAGTTAGCCAACGACTCGCACACATGCGCGTACATGAGAGAAACACGCAAACCACAGTGCAACGCTCGGCCCCGACCACCCACCGTAACTAGGAACTCCGCGGTATCTTCCTCGCCCTTGCTTCTACCATGATTTTTTCCATCATGGACGGCCCAAAGAATGTCATGCAGCTGCGTCTCCAGCCTGCCCAGGATGAAAAGCCCATTTTTTGTCATGATTTTTTGTCATAGAAGTAGGAGCCCATCACATCAATGATGATACCGGGTTTTGTCACAATTATCGTCATAGAAGTGTCATAAGCATGACAGAAAAAATTTGTTCGGCTCAAAATGTCATGGATGTGTCTTTTTTTGTAGTCGATGGAGTTGTTGATGTTGTAGGCTTGTCCTTTCTCCTCAGCTTACGCTTGAGGATGGAATTTTCCTCCTTCAGGTCATCAATATCCTGCTCTAGTATTAATATCTTTTTGCATAGTTCTTGCTTATTCTCCTGCAAAAGACGAAAAGGGATAAACTCGATCTTAGGTTTCTTTGCTTTATTAGGGAGACTTGACTTTTTGAGCTCCACGTGCATGTCCCCAGGTTGGGGTAGTGGGACTTCCTCTTCATCTGAGCTTGCTTCTTCCTTTCTCTTAGGATCGTAGTCCTCTTCTTCCTCCGTGGTCCAAGCGCAATGCTCCACATCCGCATAAACCCTTGTATGTGCGATATAATCAGCTACATAGCTCTCTCCCTTTGAATCTTGCGACGACATATTTTTCAGATCTGCTAGGCAAAACAGCATGAAACAAGAACAGAGGATTCTGCCGTGGTGCGGTGGTCAAAACCTTCGGGAGATTATTGATACGTCTCCAACGTATCTATAATTTTTGATTGTTTCATGCTATTATATTATCTGTTTTGGATGTTTAATGGGCTTTAATATGCTCTTTTATATTATTTTTGGGACTAACCTATTAACCGAAGGCCCAGTGCCAGTTTCTGTTTTTTGCCTATTTTAGTGTTTTGCGGAAAAGGAATACCAAACGGAATGAAACCTTCGCGATGATCTTTCTTGGACCGAAAGCAAACCAGAAGACTTGGAGTTGAAGTCTGGAACTCCACGAGGCGGCCATGAGGCAGGAGGACGCGCCTAGGGGGCAGGAACGCACCCACCCTCGTGGGCCCCATGGAGCTCCACCGATGTACTTCTTTCGCCTATATATACTCTTATACCCTAAAAACATCAGGGGGAGCCACGAAACCACTTTTCCAGCGTCGCAACCTTCTGTACCCGTGAGATCCCATCTTGGGGCCTTTTCCGGCACTCCGCCGGAGGGGGAACCGATCACGGAGGGCTTCTACATCAACACCATAACCTCTCCGATGATGCGTGAGTAGTTTACCACAGACCTTCGGGTCCATAGTTATTAGGTAGATGGCTTCATCTCTCTCTTTGATTCTCAATACAAAGTTATCCTCGATCTTCTTGGAGATCTATTCTAAGTAATACTCTTTTGCGGTGCGTTTGCCGAGATCCGATGAATTGTGGATTTATGAACAAGTTTATCTATGAATATTATTTGATTCTTCTCTGAATTCTTATATGCATGATTTGATATCTTTGCAAGTCTCTTCGAATTATCGGTTTAGTTTGGCCTGCTAGATTGATCTTTCTTGCAATGGGAGAAGTGCTTAGCTTTGGGTTCAATCTTGCGGTGTCCTTTCCCAGTGATAGTAGGGGCAGCAAGGCACGTATTGTATTGTTGCCATCGAGGATAAAAAGATGGGGTTTATATCATATTGCTTGAGTTTATCCCTCTACATCATGTCATCTTGCCTAATGCGTTACTCTGTTCTCATGAACTTAATACTCTAGATGCATGCTGGATAGCGGTCGAGGAGTGGAGTAATAGTAGTAGATGCAGAATCGTTTCGGTCTACTTGACACGGACTGATGCCTATATTCATGATCATTGCCTTAGATAACTTCATAACTATGCGCTTTTCTATCAATTGCTCGGCAGTAATTTGTTCACCCACCGTAATACATGCTATCTTGAGAGAAGCCACTAGTGAAACCTATGGCCCCCGGGTCTGTTTCTTATTATATTGCATCTCTTTTATTTACATCGCATCTTGTTTACTATTTTGCAATCTTTACTTTCCAATCTATACAACAAAAATACCAAAAATATTTACTTTACTATCTTTATTAGATCTCACTTTTGCGAGTGACCGTGAAGGGATTGACAACCCCTTTATCGCGTTGTTTGCAAGGTTGTTTATTGTTTGTGCAGGTACTAGGTACCTTGGTTCTCAAAAACTGAGGGAAATACTTACGCTACTTTGCTGTATCACCCTTTCCTCTTCAAGGGAAAACCAGCGCATGCTCAAGAGGTAGCAAGAAGGATTTCTGGCACCGTTGCCGGGGAGATTTGCGCAAGTCAAGATTTGATCTCCCGTCAACTAGCCATTTCTGGCGCCGTTGCCGGGGAGATCTACGCCAAGTCAAGACATACCAAGTACCCATCATAAACTCTTCTCCCTCGCATTACATTATTTACCACTCGCCTCTCGTTTTCCTCTCCCCCACTTCTAAAACGATTTTCGAAAACCTTTGCCTTTTCTTCGCCCTCCTTCCGTTCGATCTTGTGTTACCATGTGCCTTCTTTTTGCTTGCATCTTCGCTTGCTAAAAGTTTATGGATCCTCATCCCCTTGCTAATCTTTTTAAGAGATCCAATTATGATGAACCAATTTCTAGTGATTTGAGTGCACTAGATTATCTTTATGAGGTTTTGCTTGAAATTCGTGAATCTGAAAATTGTGATGAAGAAATTTATGAAGAGATTCACGATAGCTCCTTGAATAAAAAGCATGATTGCAATGATTTTACTATAAATTCTCTTGATGTCAATTGTGCTAATAATATGCAAAACCCAAAGCTTGGGGATGCTAGTTTTGCTATGTCTACTACTTGTTGCAATGACCATGATTGGGGTGATTCTTCTTATGATCTTGAAAATTTATTTAAGCCCCATGATGAATATGAGATTGATAATAGTGTTTGCAATAATATTGAGAGTGGGTTTGGAAGAGTGTCAACTTTATATCCCACATATTTGGAGAATGTTCAATATTATGGTATTTTTGATAAAAGTGGGTTTGGAGAGGTCATGACTTTAGTCAATGATTATCCCACTATTTTGGAAGAGTGTCAACCTCGCATGCATATGGATCAAGTTGAGAATATGTTATGTGATAGATATTTTGTTGAATTTTCCTATGATCCTACATGTAATTATTATGAGAGAGGAAAATATGGTTGTAGAAATTTTTATCTTACTAAATTACCTCTCGTCATGTTGAGATTGCTATCGTCTCTTTCTTCTTCCTTGCATATGCTAATTTTTTGCTTGCTATGATAATTAGTTTGCTTATAAAATGCCTATGCATAGGAAGTATGTTAGACTTAGATATGTTTATCACGTGTTCTATGATCCTCTCTTTGTGCTTTAATTCTTGTCTTTCATGTGAGCATCATTAAAATTATCAATACCTAGCTAGGGGCGTTAAACGATAGCGCTTGTTGGGATGCAACCCAATTTTATTTTTGTTCTTTGCTTTTTGTTCCTGTTTAGTAAATTCATCTAGCCTCTGTTTAGATGTGGTTTTATGTTTTAATTAGTGTTTGTGCCAAGTAAAACCTATAGGATCTTCTTGGGTGATAATTGTTTGATCTTGCTGAAAAAGACAGAAACTTTGTGCTCACACAAACAATTGTTCAAAATCACCAGAGTGTGATAAAATACCAATTCCAACTACAGTAGATCAATAAAGAAATTACCTAGGTCGTCCTATTTTTTCAGAATTTTTGGAGTTACAGAAGTATTCGTATGATACAGATTGCTACAGACTATTCTGTTTTGACAGATTCTGTTTTTCGTGTGTTGTTTGCTTATTTTGATGAATCTATGAGTAGTATCGGGGGTATGAACCATAGAGAAGTTGGAATGCAGTAGGTTTAACACCAATATAAATAAATAATGAGTTCATTACAGTACCTTAAAGGGGTGGTTTGTTCTCTTATACTAACGGAGCTCATGAGATTTTCTCTTAAGTTTTGTGTTGTGAAGTTTTCATGTTTTTGGGTAAAGATTTGATGGATTTTGGAATAAGGAGTGGCAAGAGCCTAAGCTTGGGGATGCCCAAGGCACCCCAAGGTAAAATTCAAGGACAACCAAAAGCCTAAGCTTGGGGATGCCCCGGAAGGCATCCTCTCTTTCGTCTTCGTCGATCGGTAACTTTACTTAGGCTATATTTTTATTGACCACATGATATGTGCTTTGCTTGGAGCGTCTTGTATGATTTGAGTCTTTGCTTTTTAGTTTACCACAATCATCCTTGATGTACACAAATTTTGGGAGAGACACGCATGAATCGGAATTTATTAGAATACTCTATGTGCTTCACTTATATCTTTTGAGCTAGATAATTTTTCTCTTGTGCTTCACTTATATCTTTTTAGAGCACGGTGGTGGTTTTATTTTATAGAAACTATTGATCTCTCATGCTTCACTTATATTATTTTGAGAGTCTTCTCGAACAGCATGGTAATTTGCTTTGGCTATAAATTAGTCCTATTATGATAGGCATCCAAGATGGGTATAATAAAAACTTTCATATAAAGTGCATTGAATACTATGAGAAGTTTGATGCTTGATGATTGTTTTGAGATATGAAGTGGTGATATTAGAGTCATGCTAGTTGAGTAATTGTGAATTTGAGAAATACTTGTGTTGAGGTTTGCAAGTCCCGTAGCATGCACGTATGGTAACCGTTGTGTAACAAATTTCAAGCATGAGGTGTTTCTTTGATTGTCTTCCTTATGAGTGGCGGTAGGGGATGAGCGATGGTATTTTCCTACCAATCTATCCCCCTAGGAGCATGCGCGTAGTGCTTGGTTTTCACGACTTGTAGATTTTTGCAATAAGTATGTGAGTTCTTTATGACTAATGTTGAGTCCATGGATTATACGCACTCTCACCCTTCCACCATTGCTAGCCTCTCTAGTACCGCGCAAATTTCGCCGGTACCATAAACTCACCATTTAGCTTCCTCAAAACAGCCACCATACCTACCTATTATGGCATTTCCATAGCCATTCTGAGATATATTGCCATGCAACTTCCACCGTTCCGTTTATTATGACACGCTTCATCATTGTCATATTGCCTTGCATGATCATGTAGTTGACATCGTATTTGTGGCAAAGCCACCATTCATAATTTTTCATACATGTCGCTCTTGATTCATTGCACATCCCGGCACACCGTCGGAGGCATTCACATAGAGTCATATTTTGTTCTAAGTATCGAGTTGTAATACTTGAGTTGTAAATAAATAGAAGTGTGATGATCATCATTATTAGAGCATTGTCCCATGTGAGAAAATAAAAAAAGAGGCCAAAGAAGCCCATGAAAAAAGAGGCCAAACAAGCCAAACAAAAAAATGAGAGAAGGGACAATGCTACTATCCTTTTTCCACACTTGTGCTTCAAAGTAGCACGATGATCTTCATGATAGAGAGTCTCTTATTTTGTCACTTTGATATACTAGTGGGAATTTTCATTATAGAACTTGGTTTGTATATTCCAACAATGGGCTTCCTCAAATGCCCTCGGTCTTCATGAGCAAGCAAGTTGGATGCGCACGCACTTAGTCTCTTTTGTTGAGCTTTCATGCACTTATAGCTCTAGTGCATCCATTGCATGGCAATCCCTACTCACTCACATTGATATCTATTGATGGGCATCTCCATAGCCCATTAATACGCTTAGTTGATGTGAGACCATCTTCCTCTTTTCTGTCTTCTCCACAACCACCATTCTATTCCACCTATAGTGCTATGTCCATGGCTCACGCTCATGTATTGCGTGAAAGTTGAAAAAGTTTGAGAATACAAAAGTATGAAACAATTGCTTGGCTTTTCATCGGGGTTGTGCATGATTTGAACATTTTGTGTGACGAAGATGGAGCATAGCCAAACTATATGATTTTTAGGGATGAACTTTCTTTGGCCATGTTATTTTGAGAAGACATGATTACTTTGTTAGTATGCTTGAAGTATTATTATTTTTATGTCAGTATTAAACTTTTGTCTTGAATCTTTCGGATCTGAACATTCATGCCACAATAAATAAAATTACATTGAAAATTATGTTAGGTAGCATTCCACATCAAAAATTCTATTTTTATCATTTACCTACTCGAGGATGAGCAGGAATTAAGCTTGGGGATGCTTGATACATCTCCAACGTATCTATAATTTTTGATTGTTTCATGCTATTATATTATCTGTTTTGGATGTTTGATGGGCTTTAATATGCTCTTTTTATATTATTTTTGGGACTAACCTATTAACCGAAGGCCCAGTGCCAGTTTCTGTTTTTTTGCCTATTTTAGTGTTTTGCAGAAAAGGAATACCAAACGGAATCCAAACAGAATGAAACCTTCGCGATGATCTTTCTTGGACTGAAAGCAAACCAGAAGACTTGGAGTTGAAGTCTGTAACTCCGCGAGGCGGCCACGAGGCAGGAGGGCGCGCCTAGGGGGTAGGCGCGCCCCCCACCCTCATGGGCCCCACGGAGCTCCACTGACGTACTTCTTTCGCCTATATATACTCTTATACCCTAAAAACATCAGGGGGAGCCACGAAACCACTTTTCCACCGTCGCAACCTTCTATACCTCTGAGATCCCATCTTGGGGCCTTTTCCGACACTCCGCCAGAGGGGGAACCGACCACGGAGGGCTTCTACATCAACACCATGGCCTCTCTGATGATGCATGACTAGTTTACCACAGACCTTCGGGTCCATAGTTGTTAGCTAGATGGCTTCTTCTCTATCTTTGATTCTCAATACAAAGTTCTCCTCAATGTTCTTGGAGATCTATTCGATGTAATACTCTCTTGCGATGAGTTTGCCGAGATCCGATGAATTGTGGATTTATGAACAAGTTTATCTATGAATATTATTTGATTCTTCTCTGAATTCTTATTGCATGATTTGATATATTTGTAAGTCTCTTCGAGTTGTCGGTTTATTTTGGCCTACTAGATTGATCTTTCTTGCAATGGGAGAAGTGCTTAGCTTTGGGTTCAATCTTGCGGTGTCCTTTCCCAGTGAAAGTAGGGGCAGCAAGACACGTATTGTGTTGTTGACATCGAGGATAAAAATATGGGGTTTATATCATATTGCTTGAGTTTATCCCTCTACATCATGTCATCTTGCCTAATGCGTTACTCTGTTCTCATGAACTTAATACTCTAGATGCATGCTGGATAGCGGTCGATGTGTGGAGTAATAGTAGTAGATGCATAATCGTTTCGGTCTACTTGACACGGACGTGATGCCTATATTCATGATCATTGCCTTAGATAACTTCATAACTATGCGCTTTTCTATCAATTGCTCGGCAGTAATTTGTTCACCCACCGTAATACATCCTATCTTGAGAGAAGCCACTAGTGAAACATATGGCCCCGGGGTCTCTTTCTTATTATATTGCATCTCTTTTATTTACATCGCATCTCGTTTACTATTTTGCAATCTTTACTTTCCAATCTATACAACAAAAATACCAAAAATATTTACTTTACTATCTTTATTAGATCTCACTTTTGTGAGTGACCGTGAAGGGATTGACAACCCCTTTATCGCGTTGGTTGCAAGGTTCTTGATTGTGTGTATAGGTACTAGGTGACTTGTGTGTTGTCTCCTACTGGATTGATACCTTGGTTCTCAAAAACTGAGGGAAATACTTACGCTACTTTGCTGCTTCACCCTTTCATCTTCAATGGAAAACCACGCATGCTCAAGAGGTAGCAATTATATAATGATTTTTTACCGACCAAAAGGAGTATTCCACAAGAAAACGGAGTCCGGAGGGCACACGAGGTGGCCACAAGCCACAGTGGCGTGCCCAGGGGGTAGGGCGCGGCCCCTAGGCTTGCCGCCTCCTCGTGCACTCTTCGGACTACTTTTAATTTTCCTAATTTTTAAATATTCCAAAACAGAGAAAAATTGCCATGGTGAAAGTTTGGGAATCGGTTTACTTACCATACCACATACCTATTCCTTTTCGGAGTCTAAAACGTTCTGGTAGGTCTCCCTTATGTACTCCTCCGGTGTTATGGTATTAATAATATTGGTTTCAACATTTATGGGAGTACCTGAGATATAATGTTTGATCCTCTGCCCATTTACCACCTTCGGGTTATTACCTTCGGCGTTGTTAATCTTGATGGCACCGGAACGATAAACTCCCTCTACAGTGTAAGGCCCTTCCCATTTAGAGAGAAGCTTTCCTGCAAAAAATCTTAAACGAGAGTTGTATAGCAAGACAAGATAACCTACATTAAATTCATGCTTTTGTATCTTTTTGTCATGCCGTCTTTTAACTTTTTCTTTAAACAACTTGGCACTCTCATAGGCTTGGGTTGTCCATTCATCAAGTGAGCTAATGTCAAATAACCTCTTTTCACCGGCAAGTTTGAAATCATAATTGAGCTCTTTAATTGCCCAATAAGCTTTATGTTCTAGTTCAAGAGGTAAGTGACATGCTTTTCCATAAACCTTTTTATATGGAGACATACCGATAGGATTTTTATAAGCAGTTCTATAAGCCCATAATGCATCATCAAGTTTCTTAGACCGATTCTTTCTGGATCTATTAACAGTCTTTTGCAAGATCAATTTAATTTCTCTATTGCTTAATTCTACTTGACCACTAGACTGAGGATGATATGGAGATGCAGTTCTATGGTTGACATCATATTTAGCAAGCAATTTGCGGAAAGCACCATGAATAAAGTGTGAACCACCATCAGTCATTAAATATCTAGGGACTCCAAACCGTGGAAAAATAACTTCTTTAAGCATTTTAATGGAAGTGTTATGATCATCACTACTAGTTGGAATAGCTTCTACCCACTTACTAACATAATCAACAGCAACCAAAATACGTGTATACCCATTGGAGGAAGGAAAAGGTCCCATATAATCAAAGCCCCAAACATCAAATGGTTCAATAACAAGTGAATAATTCATAGGCATTTCCTGACGTCTACTAGTATTACCAATTCTTTGACATTCATCACAAGGCAAGACATACTTACGAGCATCCTTGAAGAGAGTAGGCCAATAAAAACCAGATTGTAATACCTTGTGTGCAGTTCTATCTCCAGCATGGTGTCCTCCGTAAGCCTCGAAGTGACACCTGCGTAGGATCTGTTCCTGTTCATGCTCAGGTACACAACGTCAAATAACAACATATACTCCTTCTTTATAAAGGTGTGGGTCATCCCAAAAGTAATGTCTTAAATCATAGAAAAACTTTTCTTTTGCTGGTCTGTGAAACTAGGTGGTATAAATTTAGCAACAACGTAATTAGCATAATCAGCATACCATGGAGTACTACGAGAAGCATTTATGACAGCTAGTTGCTCATCAGAAAAGATATCATCAATAGGTAGTGGGTCATCATGAACATTTTCTAACCTAGACAAGTTGTCTACTACGGGGTTCTCAGCTCCCTTTCTATCAATAATATGCAAATCAAATTCTTGCAGCAAGAGAACCCATCTAATAAGTCTAGGTTTAGCATCTTTCTTTTCCATAAGGTATTTAATAGCAGCATGATCAGTGTGAATAGTTACTTTAGAATCAACAATATAGGGTCTAAACTTATCACAAGCAAAGACAACTGCTAAAAATTCTTTTTCAGTAGTAGCATAATTTCTTGGTGTATTGTCTAGAGTTTTGCTAGCATAATGAATAACATTCAATTTCTTATCAACTCTTTGTCCTAGAACAGCACCAACAGCATAATTACTAGCATCACACATAATTTCAAAGCGTAGGTTCCATTTAGGTGGTTGAACAATAGGTCCAGAAATCAAGGCTTTCTTAAGGATTTCAAATGCTTCTACACAATCATCATCAAAAACAAATGGAACATCTTTTTGCAAGAGATTAGTGAGACACCTAGAAATTTTAGATAAATCTTTAATAAACCTCCTATATAAACTAGCATGACCAAGGAAACTTCTTATACCTTTGACATCTTTAGGACACGGCATTTTTTCAATAGCATCAACTTCAATACCTCTTTCAAAGATTTTATGCCCCAAAACAATACCTTCATTAACCATAAAGTGGCACTTCTCCCAATTCAAGACAAGATTAGTTTCTTCACATCTCTACAAAACTCTATCAAGGTTGCTTAAGCAATCATCAAAGGAAGTTTCGTAAACAGAGAAATCATACATGAAAACCTCAACAATCTTTTCACAAAAGTCAGCGAATATAGCAGGCATACATCTTTGAAAGGTAGCAGGTGCATTGCATAAACCAAAAGGCATACGTCTATAAGCAAAGGTACCGAAAGGGAAAGTGAAAGTAGTCTTTTCTTGATCCTCTTTTCACACAGGTATTTGAGAAAAACCATAATAACCATCTAGAAAGCATAAGTGTGCATGTTTGGATAGTCTTTCTAGCATTTGATCAATAAAAGGTAGAGGGTAATGATCATTTCTAGTGGATTTTTTTAATTTGTGAAAATCAATTACCATTCCATAACCTGTAACAATTCTTTGCGGGGTCAATTCATTCTTATCATTGGGAACTACAGTAATACCTCCCTCCTTAGGGACACCATAAACAGGACTTGCCCATCTACTACCAGCAATAGGATAAATTATACCTGCTTCCAAAAGCTTTAGTATTTCATTTCTTACCACTTCCTTCGTCTTAGGATTTAACCGTCGTTGGTGATCAACAACTAGTTTAGCCTCTGGCTCCATATTAATTTGGTGTTGGCATAGAGTGGGACTAATGCCCTTAAGATCATCAAGACTATATCGAATAGCAGCACGGTGCTTCCTTAGAGTTTTCAATAATTTCTTTTCTTCATGCTCTGAAAGGTTAGCACTAATAATAATAGGATATATCTTCTTTTCATCAAGATAAACATATTTCAGAGTATCAGGTAATTGTTTAAGCTCAAATACGGGATCACCCTTGGGTGGTGGAGGATCCCCAAGAATATCAACAGGCAAGTTGTGTTTCAAAACAGGCATTTGGTTAAAGAATATTTCATCTAATTCCTTCTTTTCATTCATAAACATATCATTTTCATGGTCTAGCAGATATTGTTCTAAAGGATCAGTAGGAGGCACAGCAACAGAAGCAAGACCAATAATTTCATATTTACTAGGCAATTCTTTGTCATGAGGTTGTCTATGAAATTTAGAGAAATTAAACTCATGAGACACATCCCCAAAACTTACAGTAACAGTTTCTTTCTCACAATCTATCTTAGCATTAACAGTGTTCAAGAAAGGTCTACCAAATATAATGGGACAAAATCATCTTGTGGGGAACCAAGAACAAGAAAATCAGTAGGGTATTTTATTTTCCCATACAAGGCTTCAACATCTCTAACAATCCCAATTGGTGATATAGTATGTCTATCAGCAAGCTTGATAGTAACATCAATATCTTCTATCTCAGCAGGTGCAATATCAGTCATAATCTCTTGATATAAAGTAAAGGGAATTGCACTCATGCTAGAACCTACATCACATAAGCCATGATAAAAATGATCTCCTATTTTAACAGAAACAACAGGCATGCTGATAACCCACAAGTATAGGGGATCGCAACAGTTTTCGAGGGTAGAGTATTCAACCCAAATTTATTGATTCGACACAAGGGGAGCCATAGAATATTCTCAAGTATTCGCAGTTGAGTTGTCAATTCAACCACACCTGGATAACTTAGTATCTGCAGCAAAGTATTTAGTAGCAAAGTAATATGGAAGTAACGGTAACGGTGGCAAAAGTAACAATGATAGTTTTGTAGTGATTGTAACAGTAGCAGCGGAAAAGCAAATAAGTGAAGAACAATATGTGAAAAGCTCGTAGGCATTGGATCGGTGATGGAGAATTATGCCAGATGCGATTATTCATGTAACAGTTATAACATAGGGTGACACAGAACTAGCTCCAGTTCATCAATGTAATGTAGGCATGTATTCCGAATATAGTCATCCGTGCTTATGGAAAAGAAGTTGCATGACATCTTTTGTCCTACCCACCCGTGGCAGCGGGGTCCTATTGGAAACTAAGGGATATTAAGGCCTCCTTTTAATAGAGTACCGGACCAAAGCATTAACACTTAGTGAATACATGAACTCCTCAAACTACGGTCATCACCGGGAGTGGTCCCGATTATTGTCACTTCGGGGTTGCCGGATCATAACACATAGTAGGTGACTAATGACTTCCAAGATAGGATCAAGAACTCACATATATTCATGAAAACATAATAGGTTCAGATTTGAAATCATGGCACTCGGGCCCTAGTGACAAGCATTAAGCATAGCAAAGTCATAGCAACATCAGTCTCAGAACATAGTGGATACTAGGGATCAAAACCTAACAAAACTAACTATATTACATGATAGATCTCATCCAACCCATCACCGTCCAGCAAGCCTACGATGGAATTACTCACGCACAGCGGTGAGCATCATGAAATTGGTGATGGAGGATGGTTGATGATGACGATGGCGACGGATTCCCCTCTCTGGAGCCCCGAACGGACTCCAGATCAGCCCTCCCAAGAGAGATTAGGGCTTGGTGGCGGCTCCATATCGTAAAACGCGATGAATCCTTATCTCTGATTTTTTTCTCCCCAAACATGAATATATAGAGTTGGAGTTGAGGTCGGTGGAGCACCAGGGGGCCCTCGAGGCAGGGGCGCGCCCAGGGGGGCAGGCGCGCCTCCCACCCTCGTGGACAGGGTGTGGGCCCCCTGGCCTTGATTCTTTCGCCAATATTTTTCATTATTTCCAGAAATAATCTCCGTTGATTTTCAGGTCATCCCGAGAACTTTTATTTCTGCACAAAAATAACACCATGGCAATTCTGCTGAAAACAGCGTCATTCCGGGTTAGTTCCATTCAAATCATGCAAGTTAGAGTCCAAAACAAGGGCAAAAGTGTTTGGAGAAGTAGATACGACGGAGACGTATCACATGCCAACAACAGGCCTATGTTTATCTTTTTCATCGAGTCTAGCCATTCTAGCAGCTTCATCACAGAAGTAAATAACATGCCCATCAATATTATCGACCAAGAGATCTTTAACCATATAGCAATACTAGGATCAACTTTAATTTGTTAAGGGGCGTAGGTGTTCTAGTATAACTCTTACGAACCACACTTGAAGCTTTAGCATGATCCTTTATTCTAACAGGGAAAGGTGGTTTTTCAATATAAGCAGTTGGAACAATAGGATCAACATTATAAGTAATGGTTTCTTCTTCAACTTTAATTAGTTCTACTACTTTCACTTCAATGGGAGGATTATATTTAAACCACTTCTCCTTAGGAATATCAACATGAGTAGCAAATGATTCACAGAAGGAAGCTACTATCTCAGAGTCAAGTCCATATTTGGTGCTAAATTCATGAAAAGCATCGGTATCCATAAAAGATTTAACACAATCAAACTTAAGGTTTATACCTGACTCCTTACCTTCGTCGAGTTCCCAATCTTTAGAGTTGCGTTTAATTCTTTTCAATAAATCCCATTTGAATTCAATAGTCTTCTTCATAAAAGAACCAGTACAAGAAGTATCGAGCATGAATTGATCATTACGAGAAAGCCGAGCATAAATTTTTTTGAATAATAATTTCCCTTGAGAGCTCATGATTGGGGCATGAATATAACATTTACTTAAGCCTCCCCCAAGCTTGAGCGATACTTTATCCTTCACGAGGCCAAAAATTATAAATATAATTCCGATCACGATGAACCAGATGCATAGGATAAAACTTCTGATGAAATTCCAATTTCAATAGGTTGTAGTTCCATGATCTAATATCATCACATAGCCTATACCATGTCAATGCCTTATCCTTCAAAGATAAAGGGAAGACCTTCTTCTTGACTTCATCCTTGGGTAAACTTGCAACCTTAAATAATCCACAAACTTCATCCACATAGATTAGATGCATATCAGGATGTAATGTTCCATCTCCTGCATAAGGATTAGCTAGTAGTTTCTCTATCATACCCAAATGAATTTCATAATAAATATTTTCAATAGGTTCAATAGGTTGAGGGGCAACTCTTTGCTCTTCCGTTTGGGGTGAAGATACCCCGAACAAACCCCTCAAAGGATTATTTTCTATAGCAACAAGTGACAGTAAATTTCAGCACACTATATAAATGTTTCCTTACCAAATTCCACTTACCAAAGGCGCTTCACTCCCCGGCAATGGTGCCATAAAAGAGTCTTGATGACCCACAAGTATAGGGGATCTATCGTAGTCCTCTCGATAAGTAAGAGTGTCGAACCCAATGAGGAGCAGAAGGAAATGACAAGCGGTTTTTCACAAGGTATTCTCTGCGAGCACTGAAATTATCGGTAACAGATAGTTTTGTGATAAGATAATTCTTAACGGGTAACAAGTAACAAGTGTAACAAAGGTGCATCAAGGTGGCCCAATCTTTTTTATAGCAAAGGACAAGCCTGGACGAACTCTTATATAAAGCAAAGAGCTCCCGAGGACACATGGGAATTATTGTCAAGCTAGTTTTCATCATGCTCATACGATTCACGTTCGTTACTTTGATAATTTGATATGTGGGTGGACCGGTGCTTGGGTGCTGTACTTACTTGGACAGGCCTCCCACTTATGATTAACCCCTCTCGCAAGCATCCGCAACTACGAAAGAAGAATTAAGACAAATCTAACCATAGTGTCGGATTTCCGGTTTCGGCAAAACCCTTGAGGTTCGAACACTGGGGTGCGCACGAAGATCTCTCCCCCCTCTAGCTCGCTCACATCAAGATCTCATGGCCTAGCTCGACAAACCCAAAGAACAAAGGGACACAAGATTTATACTGGTTCAGGCCACCATTGTGGTGTAATACCCTACTCCAGTGTGGTGTGGTGGATTGCCTCTTGGGCTGAGGATGAACAGTACAAGGGAAGAACAGCCTCCTGAGGAGAGGTGCTCTTGTGCTCGGTGAGCTTGTGTGGGTGAGGATGGTCTAGTCCAAGATCCCCTCTCATATGGTGGTGGCTAGTCCTATTTATAGAGGCCCTGGTCCTCTTCCCAAATATTGAGCGGGAAGGGATGCCACAATGGCCAGTTTGAAGGGGGGCAGCTAGTACAAGCTATCCTGACTAAAGGTGGTCTTCGCCTGCGAAAGGCTCTGGTGGTGACGCCGTCTTGGGCTCCACGGTGACCTCCATCTTGCCGTCCTTCTGGTCTTGGTCTCGTTGCACCGATATGGAAACCTTTGCCTGATGCCTCGGGACTCCTCGCCTGTGCTTGCCCCTTTAGCACCAAATAGGAACGAGGACACTGTGCACGCTGGCGCCCGCCTGGCCTTGGTCGTCATGGCTTATGTCACGGGAACCTCGCGAGGTTCCCCTTGCCTTGATCTCTTCGCCCCTCGCGAGCCAGCCTGGTGAGGCTGCCCCCAAGGAGGTCTTGCGTCGTCCGCCTCGCGAGGCTTGGCCCCTCGCAAGGGTCTTGGGTGCTTGCTGGTGAAGATGGGCCATACAGAGCCGCTGGTGGTGCCACGCCATGGGCCGTAGGCAGGCAAGTCTGGGGACCCCCGTTCCCCAGAACGCCGACAGTAGCCCCAGGGCCCAAGGTGCGCTCGGGCTTGGCTTCAGGGCGAAGCCAAAGGGCAAGTGTGGAGCACCGCGGGCCCCAACAGCCTATGGCCTTGGTCGACGCATGGCGATTGATTGGACGTGGGCATCTCCGCTTCCCCACGCCGCCTCGGCAACCGCCCGACTTGACGAGTCCCTCCTGCATGCAAGAAAAACCATCATTACCTATGATCGTGGGGATCGCCGGTTGGCCTTCTCCTGCTATAAATGAGGAGGGGCGGAGCCCCCGTCGCCCCTCTCTTCCCATTCCGCTCGCTTCCTCTCCCTTGATCCATTGCTAGTAGCGACACCCATGGCGCCTGCGAAGAGGTTCTCGGCCGCGGAGAAGGGGAAGGCTCGCCAAGAGGGGGCCGGCTCTCCGCCGCCCAAGAGTGGGCGCGGCCGTCCCCGCAAGTACACCGCGACCCCCGCCATGGCCCCCCGCGGCCGCAGCGGCGCCCCTTCGTGTGGTAGGAGTCGCCCAAGTTGTGGCAGCCCCGTTGATGAAGGGAGGCGCGCCATGGTCGCACGGCCTCCCCGGGTCGTGCTTCCACTCAGCGGAGGTGCTGCCGGAGTTCGTCGTGTGCTCGAAGAACCCGGCCGGCGCCTGGCTTCAGCTCCCTTGCTTCTTCGTCGACAAGCTGCCGGCCACAGGTCCAGGTGGGCTCTGGCTGCAGGCGGATGGCTACAGCAGCAAAGCTTCCTGGGTCACGATTGAGGTCTCTGTCGCGGGCAATGCAGCCCTGGCCCGCGGCTAGCAGACGTTCGCCCGCGCACGTGGCCTGGGCAGGCGGTGCACCCTCCACTTCAAATACGACGGCAACGCAACCCTCTACGTGAGGGTGTTCAGAGAACACGGTCGGCGCGTCAGGTGCTGCCCCGAGGACAACGACAGCGACGAGGTGCTCGGCCTTGGCGACGGTCGTGACGAGGGTGAGATGGCCTTGCCCTTGGCACTGGCCGCTGCTCGTCCAGCTACGGCGGTTCTTCCTCCAGCGACAGCTCCAGCAGCGGCGGCTATGACCAGCCACCACGCCGCCGCGCTCGCTTCGAAGGCGGCACCGGGTCGTCTCGTCGCCGTGCTCTAGTGAAGCGTGAGGAGGGGTCTGGCTGAGCTCAGGAGAGTGCCATGGGCCCATCCTCGCGAACTGCCGCAGGAGCATGTGCCACTTTTGTTTCATTTTTTCCTTCCTTCCTGCATTAAGAGAGAGACAAGTATGGGGCCCCGCTGGGGCGTGCAACAACTATGACTTCCAAGTGGCTATGCTATGTTTATCTTTCCTATGTTATGTTGCAGCATCAACATTTTATGTAGGTGCGCAGGAATAACTTAGCTCGACGCGCTCGAAGTGTTAGTTTCCGCCTCGTGAAGTGCACATTAGTTCCTGACGAGGCCTCCATGGCACCGGAGGTGTCTGGGGACTACAAAATTCATTAGGAAACTCTTACTCTCCGAGCTCTTCCGAGCCCTGGTCGTAGGCGCAGCCGGCCATGACCCAGCGCCTCGCATCGCGGTACCCGAGGGGCACGGATTCAGGGAGGTACGCCAATTTGCGAGCTCGAGCAAGGGTGCCTCGCGAAGAACAGAAAAAAACGCTCACGAGGGCCCCTGTCCAGCCCCCTCGCAAGGCATGCGAGGAAGAGAACGGGTCAAAACGAGGAACCGATAGCAGAAAAAGGGGGGCAAAAAGGCAGGGGAACCAAGCCAGCGAGGAACACCAAAAAGCAAATTCTCATTAAAGAGGGGCAAGCCAACTGCGGAAAGCGAATGAAAAGCCACGTACGGCACCTAGTCTAGTCTTTTTGTCTTCTCACCAGCGCGGAGCTAAGTGCTGCCACTAGGACGTGGGAGGGAGCCCCCGAGGCCCGAGGGCGGCACTCCTGAGGCTTCGGGGCGTGTACAGCCGCACTCATTATTACGTGAGAGTGTCACGAGCGGAGACCTTCACAAGCACTGGACCTTTCTTCATGGGTAGAACTTCCGGAGGTGCCGGATGTTCCAGGCGTTCTGGATGGGGATCCCGTCCTGCGTCTCCAGGCGCGCGACGCGAGGCCTGGAGACGTGGGCGACCCGAAATATGCGCTCCCACATGGGTGAGAGCTTGTGCAGCCCTTCCCTGGAGAGTACCCGCCTCAGGACGAGGCCGCCCACCTCGAGCATCCTGGAGCGGATGCTGCGGCAGTGGTACCGCCGCAGCGCCTGCTGGTACCTTGCGGCTCGGAGCGAGGCTTCACAGCGGCGTTCCTCCCCCAGCACGAGGTCCATCCCTCACATGGCGTCCTGCTGCATTTCGTCGAACGCCAAGACCCGCACGGAGCGATGCCTAACCTCGTGTGGGAGAACCGCTTCTGCTCCGTAGACGAGGAAGAACAGGGTCTCGCCTGTTGGCTTGGTGGAGGTGGTGCGGATGGACCACAGCACGGACTGGAGCTCATCATGCCAGCCCCTGCCACAGGCCTCGAGCTTCTTCTTGAAGGTCTTGGTCTTGAGACCCCTCAGGACTTCCGCGTTGGCGCGTTCGGCCTGGCCGTTGCTCCTGGGATGCGCCACGGAGGCGTAGCAGATCTGCGTTCCAAGGTTAGCACAATATGTTTTGAAGAGATTGCTAGTGAACTGTGAGCCATTGTCGGTGATGATGCGGTTAGGGACCCCAAATCGGCTTACGAGGCCCTTGATGAACTTGACTACTGACCTAGCTGGGATGGTGCGGACGGCTTCCACTTCCGCCCACTTGGTGAATTTGTCGATGGCGACGTAGAGGTAGCGGTAACCTCCAGGCGCTCGAGGGAATGGGCCCAGGATATCCAGCCCCCAGACCACGAACGGCCATGAGAGCGGGATGGTCTGGAGGCCCTGAGCTGGCTGGTGGATCTGCTTGGCGTGGAATTGGCAGGCCTCGCAGGATTTCACCAGCTCGGCCGCGTTGTTGAGTGCCGTGGGCCAGTAGAACCCGCTCCGGAAGGCCTTGCCGACTAGGGTGCGCGACGATGAGTGGTGCCCGCAGTCTCCGCCGTGTATGTCAGTCAGCAGCTCATTCCCCTGTTCCCTGGAGATGAATCATAGAGAAACATCATTCGGCCGCTTTCTGTATAGCTCACCGTCCTGAATGCAGTACGCCATAGCCTGCCGGGCCACACGCTCCGCGTCTTCTTCCTTCTCCGGCAACGTGCCTTGCGTCAGGTATGCCTTGAACTCCTCGATCCAGCACCCCTCCTGAGGCTCGAGTGCCAGGAGCAGGCGCGCTCCCGAGGTCGGGCCGCGGGCAGGGGCTCCCGAGGCTGGTGGCTGGGGGAGTTCCTCCTGAGGTGGCGCCGGTTCCGCAGGCGGGGGTGCCGCTGAAGGCTTGAAGAGCCGTTCCTCAAAGACACCAGGCTCTTGGGGTAGCCGCTTGGATGCTCTCTTGGCGATGTCGTCGGCCTCCTTGTTGGTGCCATGAGGCACATGCTGTAGCTCCAGGCCCAGGAACTGCTTCTCCATTTTGCGTACCTCCGCGAGGTATGCCTCCATGTGCTCATCCCTCGGCTCGTACACCTTGTTGGAGAAGTTGACGAGGAGCTGTGAGTCTCCTTTGATGGTGAGGCGTTTCACCCCCAGGGCCACCGCAGCCCTGAGGCCGACGAAGAGGCCTTCGTACTCTGCGATGTTATTGGAGACCTTCTCGCCCTGCTGCAAACAGAGATGCACGGCGTAGTAAAGCTTGTCCTGAGTGGGCGAGATGAGCATGGCTCCAGCCCCCACGCCCTGGCGTGCGAACGCGCCATCGAAGTACATGACCCAGCCATCCGGCGCTTCACTCCCTGGCAAGAGGGGTCGGTCCTCGCCAGCTTCGAGTTCCGGGGTTTCGGTCCATTCGGCCACAAAGTCGGCGAGTGCAGCCCCCTTGATGACCCCGGTTGTGCTGAACTCCAAGTCAAACGCTTGCAACTCGATGTTCCATTCGGCAACCCTTCCTGCAGCATTGGGGCTCCTAAGTACTCTTTCCAATGGGTAAGCTGAGACGACCTTGATGGGGTGGCCCTGGAAGTAGTGGCGCAGCTTACGCGAGGCTACTAGGAGCGCGAGCAGGAGCTTCTGAGGCATGGGGTATCGTGCTCTCGCATCCCGTAGCACCGTGCTGACGAAGTACACCGGGTGCTCGACGAGGGCGGGAGAGCTGGCGGAGTCGTTGTTTCTCGGGGGCTAAGGTGTTTCCTATGGATTTCTAGCTTCAGGGGCTTGATGACTTGCCGAGGCAGCCGCTGTCTCAGGAGCATTGCCTTGGTGTTGTGCTTCCTCGTCTGGCTTGGCAGCTTCACTTGGCGGGCCCTTGACCTGACGCTCTTCTCTGAGGGCCACCAGCGCCGCGTTGGCGGAGTGGGGCATGGCAGATAGGTAAAGTACCAAGGGCTCGAGAGGACGAGGTGCCACCATCACCGGCGGGCTGGTCAAGTATCTCTTGAGGTCTTGAAACGCTTGGTCAGCCTCCGGGGTCCACTCAAATGGGCCCTTCTTCTTCATCAGCTTGAAGAACGGTAGGGCGCGCTCTCCCAACTTGGAGATGAAGCGCCCCAGCGAAGTCAGGCAACCGGCAAGCTTCTGCATCTCTTTGAGGGTTTGCGGTGGGCTCATGTCTTCGATCGCCTTGACCTTCTCTGGGTTGGCCTCGATCCCCCTGTGGGACACGAGGAAACCCAGCAACTTGCCGGAAGGGACACCGAACACGCACTTTTCCAGGTTGAGCCGCAGGTGCACCTGGCGCAAGCTCGCGAAGGTCTCCTCCAGGTCCTGAATGAAAGTTCTCGCCTCTCGAGACTTTACCACAATGTCGTCAATGTAGGCTTCAGCGTTTCTCCCGAGCTGCCGCCCCAAGGCGATGTGCATCAACCGCTGAAAGGTTGCTCCTGCGTTGCGCAGTCCGAAGGGCATGCATGTGTAGCAGTATACCCTGACTAAAGGTGGTCTTCTCCTGCCAAAGGCTCTGGTGGTGACGCCGTCTTGGGCTCCACGATGACCTCCGTCTTGCCGTAATTCTGGTCTTGGTCTCGTTGCACCGATATGCAAACCTTTGCCTGATGCCTCAGGACTCCTTGCCTGCGCTTGCCCCTTTAGCACCAAAGAGGAAACAAGGACACTGTGCGCACTGGTGCCCGCCTGGCCTTGGTCGTCATGGCTTATGTCACGGGAACCTCGCGAGGTTCCCCTTGCCTTGATCTCTCCGCCCCTCGCGAGCCAGCCTGGTGAGGCTGCCCCCGAGGAGGTCTTGTGTCGTCCACCTCGCGAGGCTTGGCCCCTCGCGAGGGTCTTGGGTGCTTCCTAGTGAAGATGGGCCGTACAGGGCCGCTGGTGGAGCCACGCCGTGGGTCGCAGGCAGGCAAGTCTGGGGACCCCCGTTCCCAGAACGCCGACACATAGCATGAAACATATGGATCCAAATCGGCCCCTTATGAAGCCACGAATAAACTAGGGTTTAAGCTTGTGTCACTCTAGCAACCCATCATCTAGTTATTACTTCCCAATGCCTTCCCCTAGGCCCAAACAATGGTGAAGTGTCATGTAGTCGACGTTCACATAACACCACTAGAGGAAACACAACATACATCTCAGCAAAATATCGAACGAATACCAAATTCACATGATTACTTATAAGAAGACTTCTCCCATGTCCTCAGGAACAAACGTAACTACTCACAAAGCATATTCATGTTCATAATCAGAGGAGTAATCATTATCATTAAGGATTTGAACATATGATCTTCCACCAGATAAACCAACTAGCATCAACTACAAGGAGTAATCAACACTATTAGCAACCCACAGGTACCAATCTGAGGTTTTGAGACAAAGATGGGATACAAGAGATGAACTAGGGTTTTACAGGAGATGGTGCTGGTGAAGATGTTGATGGAGATTGACCCCCTCTCGATGAGAGGATCATTGGTGATGACGATGGCTTCGATTTCCCCTCCGGGAGGGAAGTTTCCCCGGCAGAACAGCTCCGCCGGAGCCCTAGATTGGTTCTGCCCAAGTTTCACCTCGAGACGGCGGCGCTTCATCCCGAAAGCTTCCTCTTGATTTTCTCAGGTCAAAACTCATCATATAGCATAGGATGGGCACAGGAGGCCTGCTAGGTGCCCCACAAGCCACAGGGGCTCGCCCAGGGGTGTAGGGCGCGCCCCCACCCTTGTGGTCACCTGGTGGGTCCCCTCTGGTATTTTCTTCGCCCAATATTTTTTATATATTCCAAAATAATTCTCTGTAAATTTTCAGGACTTTTGGAGTTGTGCAGAATAGGTCTCACAGATTTGCACCCTTTTCGGTCCAGAATTCTAGCTGCCGGCATTCTCCCTCTTCATGTAAACCTTGTAAAGTAAGAGAGAAAAGGCATAAGTATTGTACCATAAAGTGTAATAATAGCCCATAATGCAATAAATATCAATATAAAATCATGATGCAAAATGGACGTATCAATAAGAAATAACCGGGAAGGCAACCAGGTGCCCACAAGACACCAGGGCGCACCTGCCCCACCTAGTGTGCGCTGGTGGGTGGTGGGCCCCTCGGGCACCTTCCCGACTCCGTTTTCCTTCCATATGCTTGTTTCCCAAGATAAAAAAATCTATATATATATATAGTGTTACTATACCCCCGGACGATTTGACCACCGCATCGCGGAAAAATCCTCTGTTCTATTTTTGTGTTGTTTTTCTGGCAGATATGAAAATATGTCGTCTCAAGATTCGGAGGGAGAGAGCTATGTCGCTGATTACATCACAAACTCCAAGGTCTATGGGGAAGAGGATCTTTATGGTTGGACCAGGATGAGGAGGAAGATGTTGACATGGAGAAAATAAGAGAGGATAGCTTTGATGAAGATGAAGATCCACTCCCTCAACCTGGAGATATGCACATGGAGTTCAAGAAGTCAAGCCTCCCTAAGAAAGCAAGTAATTATAAGATCCAATTCAGCCCATCTCATCTTTTGCAGGAGAGCAGGCAACATTATGCAAAAGGGTATTAAAGCTTGAGCTGGAGAATGAGGATCTCATGGAGGAAAATTTTAGCCTCAGACGCAAGCTGGAGAAAAAGACTACCTCATCTACACCACCACCTACATCTTCATCACCAAAGGAGACTTCAGTACACAGGTATGGGCACTCCCCTTGGCTTGTGCCAAGCTTGGGGGAGATGCCCCGCTATCGTATCACCATCACTTTTATTACCTTTACCTATTTTACTTCGATCCTTAGTTATTTTCATGATTTAGTTGAATAAAAGTTTAGTATGATCTATTTTTGAGTGCTAGTTTCGTAATCTATCTATCCATGTAATCGAGTGATAGTTATATAATAAATTTTAGTTTGAGTTTTTGCTTCTTTACTTTTCTGTTTCAATCAAAATAAGAGAAAATAATGGAAAAGATCATATGCTCATCTTATGGTAAGTAATGACATCACATAAGGAAAAGTATAAATGGTAAAATTTGTTGAAAGTTGGCAAACATAGCATTGGTCAATAATGCAATTCATGAAAGAATTAATAAGGGAAGAGAAGATTCACATGCAAATACAATATCTTGGACATCTTTTATGATTGTGAGCCCCCACTAAATATCTTATGCCAAACTGTTGACGTTGGACAAGGAAGACAACGTAATGATTTATGTTTGTTCATATTCACATAGAATTTATATTGTCATAGATCCTTCAACATGTGGTGCTTGCTTAATATCCTTTCTAGCCAAAAATCTGCACTAAGTAGAGATACTACTTGTGCATCCAAAACCCCTAAACCTAAACTCATGTTTGAGTGTCCACCATACCTAGCTATGGATTGAGTAAGATCCTTCAAGTAAGTTGTCATTGGTGCAAAAAGGCAAAAAACATTGCTTCTAAATGTGTTTGATCCTTTAGTGTAAGGGAAATGAAGCATTGTACGAACTTGTGATGGCAAAGTAATAAAAGCGACAGACTGCATAATAAAGGTTGCTATCATAAGGGGCAATATAACGTGACGTTCTTTTGCATTAAGAGATTGTGCATACAAAATCAAAAAGCGCATGACAACCTATGCTTCCCTCTGCGAAGGGCCTATCTTTTACTTTTATGTATTTACTTTTTATGCAAGATTTAAAGTATGCTTCTCTATTCCTTTTTATTTTTGTCTTTGGGAAGAATTATGTGGTGGGGAAAGATCTAGGCACGTATATCCAGTTGGATATGGAGTGAGCATGAGTTATTATTGTTCACATCACCCTTGAGGTGAATAAGTTGGGAGGCGCAACAATAAGCCCCTATCTTTCTATGTGTCCGGTTGAAACTTTTTCCTCATACATATGTTGTGAGTGTTAGCAATCATAGAAGATTAAATGATGGTTGAGTATCTGGACTTGCCAAGAGGCTCCGATACGAGACCCTTCCTAAAAATATGATGAATTGTAGTTGCAAAGTTGACTGAGAACATAGTTTGTTGGTTTTCAATATAAAGTTTGTGCTTTTTACTTTGATGTTGTGATGAATTGTTACTTGTTCATAAGAAGTTATATGATAAAGTTTCATGATAGATTTTGTTGTTGTTATATAATAATGATCATGATGCTATTATGTCTGTATTTGTTTTTATTGACACCTCTCTCTCAAAACATGTGGACATGATTTTTGATGTCGGCTTTTGCTTGAGGACAAGCGAGGTCTAAGCTTGGGGAGTTGATACGTCCATTTTGCATCATATTTTCTACTGTTACTTATAGTGCTTTTGATGCTTTATAACAATTTATGGAGTAATTCTAATGCCTTTTCTCTCATAATATGCAAGATTTACACTAAGAGGGAGAATGCCGGCAGTTGGAATTCTGGACCTGAAAAAGCTATGTCAAAGGTACCTATTCTGCACATCTCCAAATGAGCTGAAATTTTATGGAGAATTATTTTGGAATAAATAAAAAATACTGGAGGAAAGGGGTACCAGAGGGGGCTTCCAGGTGCCCACAAGTCACCAGGGCGTGATAGCCCCCCCCCCAGGCGCGCCCTCATGGTTGGTGGGCAGCCCGGCCCACCTTTGGTGCCCATCTTATGGTATATAAGGTCTTTTGACCTAGAAAAAAATAAAGAGAGGACTTTTGGAACGGAGCATCGCCGTCTCGATGTGGAACTTGGGCAGGAGCACTTTTGCCCTCCGGCAGAGCGATTCCATCGGGGGAGCTTCCCTCCAGGAGGGGGAAATCAAATCCATCGTCACCACAAACAACCCTCTCATCTTTGGGAGGACAATCTTCATCAACATCTTCAACAACACCATCTCATCTCAAACCCTAGTTCATCTCTTGTGTTCAATCTTTGTACCGGAACCTCAGAGTGGTACCTAAGAGTGACTAGTAGTGTTGATTACATCTTGTAGTTGATGCTATATGGTTTATTTGGTGGAAGATTATATGTTCAGATCCATTATGCTATTTAATATCTCTTTGATCTTGAGCATTGATACGTCTCCAATGTATCTATAATTTTTTATTGTTCCATGATGTTATATTATCATTCTTGGATGTTTTATATTCATTTTATAGCAACTTTATATCATTTTTTGGGACTAACCCATAGACATAGTGTCCAGTGCCAGTTGCTGTTTTTGCTTGTTTTTTACTTCGCGGAATATTAGTACCAAGCGAAGTCCAAATGCCATGAAACTTTTTGGAGATTTTTTTCTGCCCAGAAGACAACTTGGGAGCCAAGGAAGTACTGGAGGGGAGGCCCATGGGGCCCACAACCTACCAGGGCGCGCCAGAGGCCCCTGGTGCACCTAGGTGGGTGGTGGGGCCCACGGGAGTCCTTTCCACTGCCTCTTAGCTCTATGAATACCCAAATATTTCAGAAACCCTAGGGGAGTCGACGAAACACAATTCCATCCGCCGCAAGTTCCAGAACTATGAGATCCAATCTAGAGCCCTATTCCGACACCTTGCCAGAGGGGTTCATCATCCTCATTGGTGCTCCTGCGATGATGCGTGAGTAGTTCACCATAGACCTATGGGTCCGTAGGCAGTAGCTAGATGGCTTCTTCTCTCTTTTTGATTCTCAATACAATGTTATCCTCGATGTTCTTGGAGATCTATTTGATGTAATGACTTTTTGCAGTGTGTTTGTTGGGATCCGATGAATTGCGAGGTTATGATCAGATCTATCTATGAATATTTTTTCTCTTATATGCATGATTATTATAGCCTCATATTTCTTCTCCGGAACTTTGGTTTGGTTTGGCCAACTAGATTGATTTTTCTTGCAATGGGAAGAGGTGCTTTGTGATGGGTTCGATGTTGCGGCGTCGTCACCCAGTGACGGAAGGGGTAGCGGGGCACGCATGTATCGCTTCTATTGAGGATAAAGAGATGGGGTATATTCCTACATGAATAGATCGTGTCTACATTATGTCATCGTTCTTATTGCATTACTCCGTTTCTCCATGAACTTAATACACTAGATGCATGATGGATAGCGGTCGATGTGTGGAGTAATAGTAGTAGATGCAGGCAGGAGTCGGTCAACTAATCTTGGACGTGATACCTATATACATGATCATTGCCTTGGATATCATCATAATTATTTGCTCTTCTATCAATTTCCCAATAGTAATTTGTTTACCCACCGTATGCTATTTTCTCGAGAGAAGCCACTAGTGAAATCTACGGCCCCGGGGTCTATCTTTTATCATATTATTCCAAATCTATTGTTCTAGAAACCCAAAAATACCCTGCTGCACTTTTTATTTATTTATTATATTTTGTGTTTCTGCAAGATCTATTTATCCAATCTACTACAATTTGATCTATCTCAATACCGAGGAGGGATTAGCAACCCCTCTTACACGTTGGGTTGTAAGTATTTGTTCTTTGTGTGCAGGTACCGTTTACATAGTGTTGCTTGGTTCTCCTACTATAATGATAACCTTCATTTCATAACTGGGGGAAATACTTACTGTTTTTTTGCTGCATCATCCTCTCCTCTTTGGGGAAATACCAACGCAGATACAAGCAACCAGGAAGAATTTCTGGCGTCATTGCCGGGGAGACATTGTTGGGAAACATAGCATGCAATTTCAAAAATTTCCTATGCTAACGCAAGATCTATCTAGGAGACACATAGCAATGAGAGGGGGAGGGTGTGTCCACGTACCCTCGAAGACCAAAAGCGGAAGCGTTTGACAACGCGGTTGATGTAGTCGAACTTCTTCTCGTTTTGACCGATCAAGCACCAAATGTACAACACTTCAGAGTTCTGCACACATTCAGCTCAATGACGTCCCTCGAACTCTTGATCCAGCAAAGTGTCTAGGGAGAGTAACGATGGCATGGTGACGGTGATGGTGAAGTGATCCGCCCAGGGCTTCGCCTAAGCACTACGTGAATATGACCGGAGGCGTAAACTGTGTAGGGGGCGTCGCACACGGCTAGGAATCAATGTTGTCTGTTCTAGCGGTGCCCCCCCCACATATATATATAGGTGGGAGAGGGAGAGGGGCAGCAAGGGGTGCCCCAAGTAGGAGTAATCCTACTTGGGCGCCTCCTACAAGTCGGCCTCCCCCCTTCCATAAGTGTCAGAGGGGGGAGGAAGGAGAGGGGGGAGGGGAAGGAAAGGGGGAGGCCGAATCCTCCCCTTTCCTTCTCCCTTCCCTCCTTTCCTTTCCCCCTTATTTCGGCCTAGAGGGGGCGCGCCAGCCCCTTAGGGGCTGGTCTGCCCCTCTCTTGGCCCATTAGGCCCATATAGTTTGTCGGGGGTTGCCTGGAACCCCTTCCAGTGACCCGATAAGTACCCGGTACCCCCGGAACACTTCCGGTGTCCAAATACTATCGTCCTATATATGAATCTTTACCTCTCCACCATTTCGAGAGTCCTTGTCATGTCCGTGATCTCATCCGGGACTCCGAACAACATTCGGTCACCAAATCACATAACTCATATAATACAAAATCGTCAGCGAATGTTAAGCGTGCGGACCCTACGGGTTCGAGAACTATGTAGACATGACTGAGACATCTCTCCGGTCAATAACCAATAGCAGAACCTGGATGCTCATATTGGTTCCTACATATTCTATGAAGATATTTATCGGTCAAACCGTAATGACAACATACGTTATTCCCTTTGTCATTGGTATGTTACTTGCCTGAGATTCGATCGTCGGCATCGTCATACCTCGTTCAATCTCGTTACCGGCAAGTCTATTTACTCGTTCCATAATGCATCATCCCGCAACTAACTCATTAGTCACATTGCTTGCAAGGCTTATTATGATGTGCATTACCGAGAGGGCCCAGAGATACCTCTCCGATACTCGGAGTGACAAATCCTAATCTTGATCTATGCCAACCCAACAAACACCTTCGGAGATACCTGTAGAGCATCTTTAATCACCCAGTTATGTTGTGACGTTTGATAGCACACAAGGTATTCCTTCGGTATTTGGGAGTTGCATAATCTCATAGTCAAAGGAATATGTATATGACACGAAGAAAGCAATAACAATAAAACTTAACAATCATTATGCTAAGCTAACGGATGGGTCTTGTCCATCACATCATTCTCCTAATGATGTGATCCCATTTACCAAATGACAACTCATGTCTATGGTTAGGAAACTTAACCATCTTTGATTAACGAGCTAGCCTAGTAGAGGCTTACTAGGGACACTGTGTTTTGTCTATGTATCCACACATGTATCAAGTTTCTGGTTAATACAATTCTAGCATGAATAATAAACGTTTATCATGATATAAGGAAATATAAATAACAACTTTATTATTGCCTCTAGGGCATATTTCCTTCAGTCTCCCACTTAAACTAGAGTCCATAATCTAGACTGCATTGTAATGATTCAAACACCCATGGAGTATTGGTGTTGATCATGTTTTGCTCGTGGAAGAGGCTTAGTTAATGGGTCTGCCACATTCAGATCCGTATGTGTTTTGCAAATCTCTATGTCTCCCTCCTTGACTTGATCACGGATGGAGTTGAAGCGTCTCTTGATGTGTTTGGTTCTTTTGTGAAACTTGGATTCTGTCGCAAAGGCAATTGCTCTAGTATTGTCACAAAAAATTCATTGGACCCAATGCACTAGGTTTTACACCTACATTGGATATGAACTCCTTCATCCAGACTCCTTCATTTGCTGCTTCCGAAGCAGCTATGTACTCCGCTTCACACGTAGATCCCGCCACGACGCTTTGCTTAGAACTGCACCAACTGACAGCTCTGCCATTCAATATAAATACATATCCGGTTTATGACTTAGAGTCATCCAGATCTGTGTCGAAGCTAGCATCAACGTAACCCTTTACGACGAGCTCTTCGTCACCTCCATAAACAAGAAACATATCTTTAGTCCTTTTCAGGTACTTCAGGATGTTCTTGACCGTTGTCCAGTGATCCACTCCTGGATTACTTTGGTACCTTCCTGCTAGACTTATAGCAAGGCACACATCAGGTCTTGTACATAGCATAGCATACATGATAGAACCTATGGCTGAGTGATACGTGTCCAACGTTCTATAATTTTTTATTGCTCCATGCTATATTATCTTCTGTTTTGGAAATTATTGGGCTTTATTATTCACTTTTATATTACTTTTGGGACTAACCTATTAACCGGAGGCCCAGCCCAGAATTGCTGTTTTTTGCCTATTTCAGAGTTTCACAGAAAAAGAATATCAAACGGAGTCCAAACGGAATGAAACCTTCGGGAACGTGATTTTTGGAACGAACAAGATCCAGGAGACTTGGACCCTACGTCAAGAAACCAAGGAGGAGGCCACGAGGTAGGGGGGCATGCCTACCCCCCCGGGGCGCGCCCTCCACCCTGGTGGGCCCCCTGTTGCTCCACTGACGTACTCCTTCCTGCTATATATACCTACATACCCCCAAACGATTAGATACGGAGCCAAAAACCTAATTCCACCGCCGCAACCTTCTGTACCCACGAGATCCCATCTTGGGGCCTGTTCCGGAGCTCCGCCGGAGGGGGCATCGATCACGGAGGGCTTCTACATCAACACCATAGACCCTCCGATGAAGTTTGAGTAGTTTATCTCAGACCTTCGGGTCCATAGTTATTAGCTAGATGGCTTCTTCTCTCTTTTTGGATCTCAATACAATGTTCTCCCCCTCTCTCATCGAGATCTATTCGATGTAATCTTCTTTTGCGGTGTGTTTGTTGAGACCGATGAATTGTGGGTTTATGATCAAGTTTATCTATGAACAATATTTGAATCTTCTGAATTCTTTTATGTTTGATTGGTTATCTTTGCAAGTCTCTTCGAATTATCAGTTTGGTTTGGCCTACTAGATTGATCTTTCTTGTAATGGGAGAAGTGCTTAGCTTTGGGTTCAATCTTGCGGTGTCCTTTCCCAGTGACAGTAGGGGCGGCAAGGCACGTATTGTATTGTTGCCATCGAGGATAACAAGATGGGTTTTTTATCATATTGCATGCATTTATCCCTCTACATCATGTCATCTTGCTTAAGGCGTTACTCTGTTTTTATGAACTTAATACTCTAGATGCATGCTGGATAGCGGTCGCTGAGTGGAGTAATAGTAGTAGATGCAGGCAGGAGTCGGTCTACTTGTCTCGGACGTGATGCCTATATACATGATCATTCCTAGATATTCTCATAACTATGCTCAATTCTGACAATTGCTCAACAGTAATTTGTTCACCCACCGTAAAATACTTATGCTCTTGAGAGAAGCCACTAGTGAAACCTATGGCCCCCGGGTCTATCTTCATCATATTAATCTTCCAACACTTAGTTATTTCCGTTGCTTTTTACTTTGCTTTTATTTTACTTTGCATCTTTATCATAAAAATACCAAAAATATTATCCTATCATATCTATCAGATCTCACTCTCGTAAGTGACCGTGTAGGGATTGACAACCCCTTATCACGTTGGTTGCGAGGATTTATTTGTTTGTGTAGGTGCGAGGGACTCGCGCATAGCCTCCTACTGGATTGATACCTTGGTTCTCAAAAACTGAGGGAAATACTTACGCTACTTTGCTGCATCAGCCTTTCCTCTTCAAGGGAAAACCAACGCAGTGCTCAAGAGGTAGCAAGAAGGATTTCTGGCGCCGTTGCCGGGGAGGTCTACGCAAAAGTCAACATACCAAGTACCCATCACAACCCTTATCTCCCGCATTACATTATTTGTCATTTGCCTCTCGTTTTCCTCTCCCCCACTTCACCCTTGCCGTTTTATTCGCCCTCTCTTCTTTGTTCGCCTCTTTTTCGCTTGCTATTTGTTTGCTCGTGTGTTGGATTGCTTGTTTGTCGCGATGGCTCAAGATAATACCAAATTATGTGACTTTACCAATACCAACAATAATGATTTCCTTGGCACTCTGATTGCTCCTCTTACCGATATTGAATCTTGTGAAATCAATGCTGCTTTGTTGAATCTTGTCATGAAAGATCAATTCGCCGGCCTTCCTAGTGAAGATGCCGCTACTCATCTAAATAGCTTCGTTGATTTGTGTGATATGAAAAAGAAGAAAGATGTGGACAATGATATTGTTAAATTGAAGCTATTTCCTTTTTCGCTTAGAGATCGTGCTAAAGCTTGGTTTTCGTCTTTGCCTAAAAATAGTATTGATTCTTGGAATAAGTGCAAAGATGCTTTTATCTCTAAGTATTTTCCTCCCGCTAAGATCATCTCTCTTAGAAACGATATTATGAATTTTAAGCAACTTGATCATGAACATGTTGCACAAGCTTGGGAGAGGATGAAATTAATGATACGTAATTGTCCTACTCATGGTTTAAATTTGTGGATGATTATACAAAAAAATTATGTCGGATTAGATTTTGCTTCTAGAAATCTTTTAGATTCGGCCGCGGGAGGCAATTTTATGGAAATCACTTTAGGGGAAGCTACTAAACTCCTAGATAATATTATGGTTAATTATTCTCAATGGCACACTAAAAGATCTACTAATAAAGAAGTGCATGCGATAGAAGAAATTAATGTTTTGAGTGGAAAAATGGACGAACTTATGAAATTATTTGCTACTAAGAGTGTTTCTTCTGATCCTAATGATATGCCTTTGTCTACTTTGATTGAGAATAATAATGAATCTATGGATGTGAATTTTGTTGGTAGGAATAATTTTGGTAACAACGCGTATAGAGGAAACTTTAATCCTAGGCCTTATCCTAGTAATTCCTCTAATAATTATGGTAATTCCTACAACAATTCTTATGGAAATTTTAATAAGATGCCCTCTGAATTTGAGACTAGTGTTAAAGAGTTTATGAATTCACAAAAGAATTTCAATGCTTTGCTTGAAGAGAAATTGCTTAAGGTTGATGAATTGGATAGGAACGTTGATAGAATTTCTCTTGATATTGATTCCTTAAAACTTAGATCTATTCCTCCTAAGCATGATATCAATGAGTCTCTCAAAGCCATGAGAATTTCCATTGATGAGTGCAAGGAAAGAACCGCTAGGATGCGTGCTAAGAAAGATTGCTTTATGAAAGTGTGTTCTTCAAATTTCTATGAAAATAAAGATGAAGATCTAAAAGTTATTGATGTGTCCCCTATTAAATCTTTATTTTGCAATATGAATCTTGATAATTATGGGACTGAATATGATCCACCTTTACCTAGAAGGCGTTCCAAAAATTCAGAGTTTTTAGATCTTGAAGCTAAAATTGATAAAAGTGGGATTGAAGAAATCAAAACCCTAGATATTAATATACCCATTATTTTGGATTTCAAGGAATTTAATTATGATAATTGCTCTTTGATAGATTGTATTTCCTCGTTGCAATCCATGCTAAATTCTCCCCATGCTTATAGTCAAAATAAAGCTTTTACCAAACATATCGTTGATGCCTTGATGCAATCTTATGAAGAAAAGCTTGAGTTGGAAGTTTCTATCCCTAGAAAACTTTATGATGAGTGGGAACCTACTATTAAAATTAAGATTAAGGATCATGATTTCTATGCTTTATGTGATTTGGGTGCTAGTGTTTCCACTATTCCCAAAACTTTGTGCGATTTGCTAGATTTCCGTGATTTTGATGATTGCTCTCTAAACTTGCACCTTGCGGATTCCACCATTAAGAAACCTATGGGAAGAATTAATGACGTTCTTATTGTTGCAAATAGGAATTATGTGCCCGTGGATTTATCGTTCTTGATAAAGATTGCAATCCTTCATGTCCTATTATTCTTGGTAGACCTTTCCTTTGAACGATTGGTGCAATTATTGATGTGAAGGAAGGGAATATTACATTCCAATTTCCATTAAAGAAAGGCATGGAACACTTCCCTAGGAAGAAAATAAAATTACCATATGAATCTATCATGAGAGTCACTTATGGATTGCCTACAAAATATGGCAATACCTAGATCTATCCTTGCTTTTATGCCTAGCTAGGGGGGTTAAACGATAGCGCTTGTTGGGAGGCAACCCAATTTTATTTTTAGTTTTTTGCTTTTTTGCTTCTGTTTAGGAATAAATCTTTGTTCTAGCCTCTGGTTAGATATGTTTTTATGTTTTAATTAGCTTTTGTGCCAAGTTAAACCTATAGGATCTTCTTGGATGATAGTTATTTGATCTTGCAGAATTTTCCAGAAACTTTCTGTTCACAAAAATAATTGTTAAAAATCACCAGAACGTGATTAAATACTGATTCCAATTTCTGCTGATCAATAAACAAATTGTCTAGGTCGTCCTATTTTGGCTGATTTTTTGGAGTTCCAGAAGTTTGCGTTAGTTACAGATTACTACAGACTGTTCTGTTTTTGACAGATTCTGTTTTTCGTGTGTTGTTTGCTTATTTTGATGAATCTATGGCTAGTAAAATAGTTTATAAACCATAGAGAAGTTGGAATACATTAGGTTTAACACCAATATAAATAAAGAATGAGTTCATTACAGTACCTTGAAGTGGTCTTTTGTTTTCTTTCGCTAACGGAGCTCACGAGATTTTCTGCTAAGTTTTGTGTTGTGAAGTTTTCAAGTTTTGGGTGAAAGATTTGATGGATTATGGAACAAGGAGTGGCAAGAGCCTAAGATTGGGGATGCCCATGGCACCCCCAAGATAATCTAAGGACACCAAAAAGCCAAAGCTTGGGGATGCCCCGGAAGGCATCCCCTCTTTCGTCTACTCCCATCGGTAACTTTACTTGGAGCTATATTTTTATTCACCACATGATATGTGTTTTGCTTGGAGCGTCTTGTATTATTTGAGTCTTTATTTGTTAGTTTACCACAATCATCCTTGCTGTACACACCTTTTGAGAGAGCCATACATGATTTGGAATTTGTTAGAATACTCTATGTGCTTCACTTATATCTTTTGAGCTATATAGTTTTGCACTAGTGCTTCACTTATATCTTTTAGAGCACGGTGGTGGATTTGTTTTAGAGAAACTATTGATCTCTCATGCTTCACTTAGATTATTTTGAGAGTCTTAAAATAGCATGGCAATTTGCTTTAATTAATATCATGAGAAAATTGATGCTTGATAATTGTTTTGAGATATAAAGGTGGTAATATGATAGTTGTGCTAGTTGAGTAATTGTGGAATTGAAAAATACATGTGTTGGAGTTTGTGATTCCCGTAGCATGCACGTATGGTGAACCGTTATGTAACGAAGTCGGAGCATGAAGTATTTGTTGATTGTCTTCCTTTGTGTGGCGGTCGGGATCGCGCGATGGTTAACTCCTACCAACCCTTCCCCTAGGAGCATGCGTAGTAGTACTTTGCTTCGAGGGCTAATAAATTTTTGCAATAAGTATATGAGTTCTTTATGACTAATGTGAGTCCATGGATTATACGCACACTTACCTTTCCGCAATTTTCTAGCCTCTTCGGTACCACGCATTGCCCTTTCTCACCTTGAGAGTTGGTGCAAACTTCGCCGGTGCATCCAAACCCTGTGATATGATACGCTCTTTCACACATAAACCTCCTTATATCTTCCTCAAAACAGCCACCATACCTACCTATCATGGCATTTCCATAGCCATTCCGAGATATATTGCCATGCAACTTTCCACCTTTTCATTTATCATGACATGCTCCATCATTGTCATATTGCTTTGCATGATCATGTAGTTCACATTGTATTTGTGGCAAAGCCACCGTTCATAATTCTTTCATACATGTCGCTCTTGATTCATTGCATATCCCGGTACACCGCCGGAGGCATTCATATAGAGTCATATTTTGTTCTAAGTATTGAGTTGTAATTCATGAGTTGTAAGTAAATAAAGTGTGATGATCATCATTATTAGAGCATTGTCTCAAGTGAGGAAAGGATGATGGAGACTATGATTCCCCCACAAGTCGGGATGAGACTCCAGACTAAATAAAAAAAAGAGGCCATAAAAAAAAGAGAAAGGCCCAAATAAAAAAATGAGAGAAAAAGAGAGAAGGGACAATGTTACTATCCTTTTACCACACTTGTGCTTCAAAGTAGCACCGTGATCTTCATAATAGAGAGTCTCTCATTTTGTCACTTTCATATACTAGTGGGAAATTTCATTATAGAACTTGGCTTGTATATTCCAATGATGGGCTTCCTCAAATGCCCGAGGTCTTCGTGAGCAAGCAAGTTGGATGCACACCCCCTTAGTTTCTTTTTGAGTTTTCATACACTTATAGCTCTAGTGCATCCGTTGCATGGCAATCCCTACTCCTCGCATTAACATCAATTGATGGGCATCTCCATAGCCCGTTAATTAGCCTCGTTAATGTGAGACTTTCTCCTTTTTTGTCTTCCCACATAACCCCTACCATTATACATTATTCCACCATAGTGCTATATCCATGGCTTGCGCTCATGTATTGCGTAAGAGTTGAAAAGGCTGAAGCGCGTTAAAAGTATGAACCAATTGCTTGGCCAAAACCGGGGTCGTACATGATATGAATATTTTGTGTGGGGAAGATGGAGCATAGCCAGACTATATGATTTTGTAGGGATAACTTGCTTTGGCTATGTTATTTTGATAAGACATAATTGCTTAGTTAGTATGCTTGAAGTATTATTGTTTTTATGTCAACATTAAACTTTTATCTTGAATCATATCAAATCTGAACATTCATGCCACAATGAGAAGAATTATATTGAAAATATGCCAAGTAGCACTCCGCATCAAAAATTCTGTTTTTATCATTTACCTACTCGAGGACGAGCAGGAATTAAGCTTGGGGATGCTTGATACGTCTCCAATGTATCTATAATTTTTGATTGCTCCATGCTATATTATCTTTTTTTGGACATTATTGGGCTTTATTATTCACTTTTATATTACTTTTGGGACTAACCTATTAACCGGAGGCCCAACCCAGAATTGTTGTTTTTTGCCTATTTCAGAGTTTCGCAGAAAAAGAATATCAAACGGAGTCCAAACGGAATGAAACCTTCGGGAACGTGATTTTTGGAACGAACAAGATCCAGGAGACCTGGACCCTACGTCAAGAAACAAAGGAGGAGGCCACGAGGTAGGGGGCGCGCCTACCCCCCTAGGGCGCGCCCTCCACCCTCGTGGGCCCCCTGTTGCTCCACCGACGTACTCCTTCCTCCTATATATACCTACGTACCCCCAAACGATCAGATACGGAGCCAAAAACCTAATTCCACCGCCGCAACCTTCTATACCCACGAGATCCCATCTTGGGGCCTGTTCTGGAGCTCCGCCGGAGGGGGCATCGATCACGGAGGGCTTCTACATCAACACCATAGCCCCTCCGATGAAGTGTGAGTAGTTTACCTCAGACCTTTGGGTCCATAGTTATTAGCTAGATGGCTTCTTCTCTCTTTTTGGATCTCAATACAATGTTCTCCCCCTCTCTCGTGGAGATTTATTCGATGTAATCTTCCTTTGCGGTGTGTTTGTTGAGACCGATGAATTGTGGGTTTATGATCAAGTTTATCTATGAACAATATTTGAATCTTCTGAATTCTTTTATGTATGATTGGTTATCTTTGCAAGTCTCTTCGAATTATCAGTTTGGTTTGGCCTACTAGATTGATCTGTCTTGCAATGGGAGAAGTGCTTAGCTTTGGGTTCAATCTTGTGGTGTCCTTTCCCAGTGACAGTAGGGGCAGCAAGGCACGTATTGTATTGTTGCCATCGAGGATAACAAGATGGGGTTTTTATCATATTGCATGAATTTATCCCTCTACATCATGTCATCTTGCTTAAGGCGTTACTCTGTTTTTATGAACTTAATACTCTAGATGCATGCTGGATAGCGGTCGATGAGTGGAGTAATAGTAGTAGATGCAGGCAGGAGTCGGTCTACTTGTCTCGGACGTGATGCCTATATACATGATCATACCTAGATATTCTCATAACTATGCTCAATTCTATCAATTTCTCAACAGTAATTTGTTCACCCACCGTAAAATACTTATGCTCTTGAGAGAAGCCACTAGTGAAACCTATGGCCCCGGGTCTATCTTCATCATATTAATCTTCCAACACTTAGTTATTTCCGTTGCTTTTTACTTTGCTTTTATTTTACTTTGCATCTTTATCATAAAAATACCAAAAATATTATCCTATCATATCTATCAGATCTCATTTTCATAAGTGACCGTGTAGGGATTGACAACCCCTTATCGTGTTGGTTGCGAGGATTTATTTGTTTGTGTAGGTGCGAGGGACTCGCGCGTAGCCACCTACTGGATTGATACCTTGGTTCTCAAAAACTGAGGGAAATACTTACGCTACTTTGCTGCATCACCCTTTCCTCTTCAAGGGAAAACCAATGCAGTGCTCAAGAGGTAGCACTGAGGCATAGGGAATGACTTTCATTTTCTCTCTATCTTCTGCAGTGGTCAGGCAATGAGTCTGACTCAACTTCACACCTTGTAACACAGGCAAGAACCCTTGCTTCGACTGATCCATTTTGAACTTCTTCAAACTTTATCAAGGTATGTGCTTTGTGAAAGTCCAATTAAGCGTCTTGATCTATCTCTATAGATCTTGATGCCCAATATATAAGCAGCTTCACCGAGGTCTTTCATTGAAAAACTTTTATTCAAGTATCCTTTTATGCTATCCAGAAATTATATATCATTTCCAATCAACAATATGCCATCCACATATAATATTAGAAATGCTACAGAGCTCCCACTCACTTTCTTGTAAATACACGCTTCTCCAAAAGTCTGTATAAAACCATATGCTTTTATCTCCTCATCAAAGCATATATTCCAACTCTGAGATGCTTGCACCAGTCCATAAATGGATCGCTGGAGCTTTCACACTTTGTTACCACCTTTAGGATCGACAAAACCTTCTGGTTGCATCATATACAACTCTTCTTTAAGAAATCCATTAAGGAATGCAGTCTTGACGTCCATTTGCCAGATTTCATAATCATAAAATGCGGCAATTGCTAACATGATTCGGACAGACTTAAGCATCACTACGGGTGAGAAAGTCTCATCGTAGTTGAAAGGATCGATATAGTTAACTAGAGGGGGTGAATAGGCAATTAACAATTTTTATCTTTTCTTTACCAATTTAAAATTTGCATCAAAGTAGGTTGTCTAGACATGCAACTAGGTGGGCAACCTATATGATGCGACAACAGCAAGCACATAAGCAAGCAAGAGATAAAACACAAATAAGCTTGCACAAGTAAAGGCACGAGATAACCAAGAGTGGAGTCGGTGAAGACGAGGATGTGTTACTGAAGTTCCTTCCTTTTGAGGGGAAGTATGTCTCCGTTGGAGCTGTGTGGAGGCACAATGCTCCCCAAGAAGCCACTAGGGCCACCGTATTCTCCTCACGCCCTCACACAATGCGAGATGTCGTGATTCCACTATTGGTGCCCTTGGAGGCGGTGACCGGACCTTTACAAACAAGGTTGGGGCAATCTCCACAACTTAATTGGAGGCTCCCAACGACACCACGAAGCTTCACCACAATGGAATATGGCTCCGTGGTGACCTCAACCATCTAGGGTGCTCAAACACACAAGAGAAACAAGATCCACAAGGGATTAGTGGGGGAATCAAATTTCTCTTGGTGGAAGTGTAGATCGGGGCCTTCTCAACCAATCCCTAGAATATCAACAAGTTTGATTGGCTAGGGAGAGAGATCGGGCGAAAATGGAGCTTGGAGCAACAATGGAGCTTAGGGAAGGAAGAGGTGGTCAACTTGGGGAAGAAGACACCCCTTATATAGTGGAGGGACAAATCCAACCATTATCAACCAACTCAGCCTGCGTAGCACGGTACTACCGCGCCAGGGCCGCGGTACTACCGCATGGCCCTGCGGTACTACCGCCCGAGCAGCACTAACCAGGACAGCCCAAATGCACTGAGGCAGAGGGCGGTAGAACCGCTGGCGCGGTACTACCGCTCCCCCTTGCGGTACTACCGCAAGGCAGGGATGTTCTAGATTTTGGGAAGGCACGTACATATAAAAATACATCCGTGGCAACTTCCGCTGAGTTGGAGTCAATGCAAAAATCCGACACGGTAGTACCATAAGCCAGGGGAGGTACTACCGCGCGGGGTGTGGATGTAAAAAAATTACATCCGCTCCTACTGCCGCGCAAGCTGCTGAGTCAGGCCAGAGTGCACGGTACTACCGCGCACCAAGCACGGTACTACCGCGTAGGGCGCGGATGTAAAAAACATCTGCCCCTACTACCGCGACCGCAGCAGCGCTTGGCCTGGGGTCATAGTACTACCGCTCCCACGGAGCGGTACTACCGTGGGCTCTTGCGGTACTACCGCGCCGGGGCCCGGTACTACCGCAAGGGCCTGCGGTACTACCGCTCCTAAGAGCAGTACTACCGCATGCCCAAGCACAACAAACACGACAACTTGCAAAGACGAGAAAAGACGGAGGATGCTCCAAAGTGCCAGAGGAAAGGAGGTGCAAAAGGAGTAGACGTGTACGTGATGATTCCACCCAAACCTTTCCAAAGCGGACCCTCTCTTAATAGTACGGCTTTCCTAAGACTCAAAATCAGCAAAAAGAAATGTAGAGAAACGCCGTCTTCAATAGTCTTCGAGGGGCACCAAATCGTCTTGTGCGTAGTGATGAGATGCCTGAAATACTCAGCGCACATGATTAGTCCGCAAAAAGCATTGTCATCAATCACCAAAACAACTAAGGGATAAATATGCTCTTACAATCTCCCCCTTTTTGGTGGATCGATGACAATACGGGATTTGCTCAACAAGGAGATAAAATGAACATGGGCAAACCCCACATCTATAAAATATCGACGGGCTCCCCCTAGATTTGTGCTTATCTAGATAAGTGCTTTGGACTGCACGACACACATACTAGGATCAACACTCCCCCTATATTTTATAGATAAGGCATATCTTGCAATAACAAGACTAACACTAAGCAAGATAGTAAGTATGAGCATAATATAAATAGCACAAGATAGCCTAAGCTCAATAAGGTACGATAGAGAGCATATGTCTTACACCATATGATAAATAAGTCTCACAAGCGCAAACCAAACCAATGCAAAACAAACGAGGTTCAATGAAACAAAAGCAAGCGAGAAAAACACGATAAACGACTCGCAAATCCTACACTCTCTCCCCCTTTGGCATCAAGACGCCAAAAAGGCAGAGAGGACACCTACAACACACGTGGTGGCTCAGGCGGAGTAGTCACTCGCACGCTCTTCGTCGGACTCAGCAGCGGGGATGGGCTCCTCCTCAGAATCAGTCCATTTGAAGCCTTGCTTTGCCATCCACTAGCCTCTGGAGTGATGTGCTCCTCGGAGCCGCCGGAAACTTACTCTCCAAAAACCCTCATGATCTTCTTGTCGCGGCGGCGACTCTCCTTAGGCAACGTGAGTCTGGTACTGCCCCTTTGCCTGCATGCAGAACAAGGCCTTCATCTTGGTCTTCCGCTTCTTAGCCCAAGAGGGCTCAATGGAGGGAGGGGCATACCCAGCAGAGCTGTCCTCATCTGCATCCTCCTCATCAACATCCATCTTAGCAGCCGCGGCCTCAGCACGAGTAGTAGTGTTAGCCCACTGGGGCTTGATGCGGAGTCTGATGGGGTCATGACGGATCCAGTCAGGGGCCAAAAACTCATCCTGAGGGAATAGCTTCTCCCACGTCTTCGAGGTCAACAGAAACAGATAAGGTCCATAGATGGGAACCTTACGGTTGAGCACCGCAAACTGAAGCTCGCACCACATGATGTGAGAGATGTCCAAAGGTTGGGTTTGAGTGAGACGCGCCTCTTCACAGATGAGCAACATGTCCACAAGATAGGCATGCACCTTGTCCTTGTCCCCAATGCATGGGAAGAGAGAGTTGCGGAAGATCCGGTGCATAATGTCAAGGAAAGGATTCAGAACCCATGCCTTCTTGCCACTTGGAAGGATCTTCTCAACATAATACTGCTGGAGCTTGTTCTTGTTAGCAGACTCAGAGTTGGCATGAGGGCGAACACCAACGGGCGTGTTGAGCAACTCTTCAGGTATGCGGAGCAAATTCATGAATTCCTTCCATGTAGCAGTCAGCTAACGTCCATTGGTCATCTAGGTCATCCTCCGTTCCTCATTAGTGTGAAAGTGAACCGAAGCAAAGAACTGGGCCACAAGCTCGGGATCAAAGTCCAGGTGAAAAGAGATCACATCCTCAATGGAAAACTGCTCCACGAGATCCAAGGCCTCACCAAAGTAGGCACGGTGCTTTTCCTCCTTCATGTGATTCATGTCAATCCAGTGCATGTCCACATAGATGTTCTGCTTGACCATGATCACATCCAGATAAATGAGATTCTGCTGCTTGGTCCAGAACAGATCATTCCCTCTGAAGTTGGCACGAGGATTCACATAAGGGTTGATCCTCCTTTGAGAGTTAAACTCAGCCAGTGGTATCTCATCCATGCCCATGGAGGGCTCCTTGTTCTTGGTGGCGGTGGTCTTGGTCCTGCGTTGGGGGGCATTGGAGCCCTCAGGAGCTTCATCTTGGTTGCGCAGACGCTTGGAACCCGTGTCACGGCTGGGACTGGAACGGTGAGCAGGTGCACTGGAGCCACCACCTAAGACACCAAACACAAAAACACGCACGAGAAGCGAGAAGGATCAATGCAAAGACCACAGCAAAACAGGTGAAACAAGTAGAATGCGCACTTGGTAATTGCCATGAAGAAGATTTGACAGCAGCGGTAGTACGGATTGTTCGCACGGTACTAAAATTTTAGTGCCGCTCCTGGTCACGGTAGTACCGGGGCTCGGAGCGGTAGTAGAACTTTAGTACCGCGGCTCGCGCGGTAGTACCGCGCCTGAGGAGCAGTAGTACCGCACCTGAGATGCGGTAGTACCGCACGGTGTCAGATCTGAATCAACTGAATCTGAGAAGAACCGTGACAACGAGGCGGTACTACGGTTGATCAAATCTACCACGGGACAACATATCAAGTACAATTTCTACGCATCACTACTCTCCTACATCCTACTCTTGCAAAGATTTGGCCTAAAATCTCAAGAACAACATGCATCTCCCCAAAAACCTAGAAGCGAAAGAACGAACAAAGGAGAGAGGGATTTGGGGAGAAACCTTGTTCCATGGCAAGAGGAAGTGGTGGGGAATGATCCCACCGGTCGGAATCCGAGGAGAGCGGCCGGAGATGGAGATCCGGCGAGGGACTCCGTCACTGTTCTTGAGCTAGAGAGAGGCGGCTGGGAGAGAAACAGACGAATGGGTATGGGGGAGTTGGAACTCCCCCTGCCCGCTCTTAACCCCCACACGCCCTCGGCAGCGCGGTAGTACCACCCGGGCGGAAGTACCACACCGTGGGCGGTAGTACCGCTCCCCCAGGCGGCAGTAAAAAATTACTGTCGCGTTGGGTGCGGAAGTACCGTGCGCTCCTCATGCGGTAGTGCCGTGGCAGGCCGCGGTAGTACCGTGTGCTCAAGAAGATGCAAGTTTCAAGAAAGGGAAAACGAAGCCTTTGCATGGCAACCTTCAAAACGAACGGACACACCAAACCGCTAACACACGAGACAACTCAAACAAGATCAACACGACAAACGAAGACAAGAGACAACAAGGACTAAGACACTCAACACAATCTCTCTAAAGAGAGGGCGGTGGCCGGAGCCACCTATGTTTGAGTCAATTGGTATGGCACCGCGAAGAATTATCCTTGGGCGCATGACCAAAACTCGTCTTTGAAGCACAAGTGCCAACAAAAATGGCTAATGTGAAAGAGTTGATCAATTTATGCATAATGGGGGGAGGGAGAGTTCATTGAGAGAACAACACTCCCCCTATGTCCATGCCTACACCTAAACAAGATAACAAGTTGAGTATGGTGGGGTGTGCAAGGGTTCAGGCAACATTGCTCGAATCAATGATATTTAGCTCATGCCTTAACTCGTGAAATCTTGCTTCATCCAAGGGCTTCGTGAAAATATCTACAAGGTTATCATGAGTGTTGACGTAGTTGAGCTCGATCTCCCCTCGCCTAATGTGACCCCGGATGAAGTGATACTGAATCTCAATATGCTTCGTCTTGAAGTGTTGCACCGGGTTGAGAGAAATCTTATGGCACTTTCATTGTCACACCAAAGAGGCACTTTGTCAGAAATGACACCGTAATCCTTTACCAACTTACCAAAGAGCAACCAAGGAATTGGCACCCTCCGGAAGTGGACTTCCTATCCACTTTGTCTCCCGTCCAATCCGAGTCCGAATAACCTACAAGCTTGAAGTTCGCTCCTCTTGGGTACCATAAGCCAAAGTTTGGGGTATGAGCCAAATATCGAAAGATTCGCTTGACCGCCACAAAATGGCTTTCCTTAGGTGCGGCTTGAAACCGTGCACAAATTCCCACACTCACCATGATATCTGGTCTAGATGCACAAAGGTAAAGCAAGGAGCCAATCATGGAGCGATATACCTTTTGATCCACCGCTTTACCATTAGGATCAATGTCAAGTTGGCACTTGGTGGGCATTGGAGTGGAAGCTGGCTTGACATCACTTAGCTTGAATCTCTTTAGCATGTCTTGAGTGTATTTGGCTTGGTTGATGAAGGTTCCTTCCCTTCTTTGTTTGACTTCGAAACCAAGGAAAAACTTCAACTCTCCCATCGAAGACATCTTGAACTTAGAGGTCATGAGAGCGGCAAATTCCTCATTGAAAGCTTTGTTAGGGGAACCAAAGATAATATCATCAACATATAGTTGGCACACAAACAACTCCCCTTTGACCTTCTTAGTAAAAAGAGTGGGATCGATTTCCCCAACTTCAAATCCACGATCTTGCAACAATTCGGTAAGGTGGTCATACCACACACGTGGGGCTTGCCTAAGGCCATAGAGTGCCTTGTCGAGTTGATACACATGATCGGGGAAGTAGGGATCCTCGAACCCGGGGGGTTGCTTGACATATACCAACTCATTAATAGGACCATTAAGAAAAGCACTCTTCACATCCATTTGTTGCAACTTGAAATTATGATGAGAAGCATAAGCAATCAACAAACGAATGGATTCAAGGCGAGCAACGGGAGCAAAGGTTTCACCGTAGTCGATACCCTCGACTTGGGAGTAGCCTTGTGCTACCAATCTCGCCTTGTTGCGAACGATGGTCCCATGAGCATCTTGCTTGTTCTTGAATATCCACTTGGTTCCAATGACATTGTGGTTCCCCGTTGGCCTTGGCACCAATCTCCACACCTTTTTGTACTCGAAGTTGTTGAGTTCTTCATGCATGGCATTGAGCCAATCCAGATCTTCGAGCGCCTCATAGACCTTTTGGGGTTCAACACAAGAGACAAACGCGTGATGTTCACAATAGTTTGCCAATTGTCTACAAGTGCTTACCCCCATTTGAATGATTCCAAGCACATTCTTCATGAGATGACCCTTGGTAGAGAGCTTGGATGCAATCTTGGCGGCATGATGCTCCAATTCCTCCTCAGGGGTGAGTCGAGGAGCGGTCACTTGATCATCTTGAGCGCCGTCTTGAGCTTGTTCTTGATCTCGAGGAAGTTCTTGATCTTGAACTTGCTCGGAGGAGAGAACTTGACCTTGGGCATCACTTGATGTTTCAACACCATCTTGAGATTGATCTTGCCCTTGGTCTTGTTCTTGAGGTTGAGGGCCTTCACTTTGTTCTTCGGAAGCGTGTGGGCCTTGGGTTGGTGATGGCTCCACTTGAGTGGAGCATTGTCCTTCTCCTTCGGCCACAAGGGGTTCCTCAATGGGTAGGATAAAACCAACTCCCATTCTTCTTATGGCTTGAGGAGATATTTCATCACCTACATCACAAGTGCCACTTTGCTCCACTTGGGAGCCGTTATTCTCATCAAACTCCATGTTACACGTCTCCTCAATAAGTCCCGTGGACTTATTGAGGACACGGTAAGCATGAGAGTTTGTAGCATAACCAACAAATATGCCCTCATAGGCTCTAGCCTCAAATTTATACAAGCGAACACCTTTCTTGAGAATGAAACACTTACACCCGAACACCCAAAAGTACTTGAGGTTGGGCTTGTTACCGGTGAGTATCTCATATGGAGTCTTGTTCAAGCCTTTGCGGAGATAGAGCCGATTTGATGCATGACACGCGGTGTTGATGGCTTCGGCCCAAAAGTTGTAAGGAGACTTGAACTCCGCCATCATGGTCCTTGCCACATCCATCGACGTCCGGTTCTTCCTCTCCGCTACACCATTTTGTTGAGGGGTGTAAGGTGCGGAATATTGATGCTTGATCCTCTCATCACTAAGAAACTCATCCAAGGTGTAGTTCTTGAACTCAGTGCTGTTGTCACTTCTTATTGTCAAGATCTTTGCATTGTGTTGACGTTGGGCTTCATTTGCAAAGTCAATGACGGTTTGTTGGGTCTCGCTCTTCCTCTTGAAGAAATATACCCAAGTGTATCTTGAATAGTCATCCACAATCACCAAGCAATATTTTCTACCCCCAAGGCTATCAAAGGATGGAGGCCCAAGATATCCAAGTGAAGGAGCTCCAAAGGCCTCTTCGAGTAAATGATAGTCGTGGGAAGGTGAGCCTTTTCATGTAGCTTTCGTTCGATACAAGCACTGCAAGCACGATCTTTAGCAAAACTAACATTTGTTAGTCCACGGACATGGTCCCCCTTGAGAAGACTTTGCAAAGATCTCATATTGACATGGGCTAAACGGCGATGCCAAAGCCATCCCACGTCAACTTTAGCCATTAGGCATGTCGCGGTCTTAGTGGGTCGCTCCGAAAACTTAATCACATAGAGACCGTTCTCGACATGCCCAACAAAGGCTACTTTAAGAGTCTTGCTCCACAAGAGGGCCACGGTATCAACATCAAAGGAAGTGGAAAAGCCCATGAGTGCAAGTTGACGAACAGAAAGTAAATTGTACGCAAGGGACTCAACAAGCATGACCTTCTCGATCGTGAGATCATGAGAAATGACAACCTTGCCAAGTCCCAATACCTTAGAGGATGAAGCATCACCCCACTCGACATTGGTGGGCATAGATGGAATCTTGTGAACGTCCACCACCAAGTCCTTGCTTCCGGTCATATGATTAGTGGCTCCACTATCGAGCAACCATGATCCCCCACCGGAAGCAAACACCTACAAGAAATCAATGCTTGGTTTTAGGTACCCATTTTGTGATGGGTCCTTTGATGTTAGTAACAAGGGTCTTAGGAACCCAAATAGACCATTCAATGTACTCATAAGAAGAACCAACAAATTTGGCATAAACATGTCCATCACTAGCACGGCATAACACATAAGGGTTAAAGTCGCCGGCTTTGTTAGGAGGGGTAGCATTGCCCTTCTTAGCATCACTACCCTTCACATTGTTGTTCTTCTTCTTCTCAGAAGCACCCTCTCCTTCCTTCACAAAGGTTTGCTTGAGAGGGGGAGAGTCGTTTGGCCTTGTCATCCTTCTTCTTGTTCTTGGACTTGGGTGTGAACCCAACTCCTTCCTTGGCCACAAATTCCTTTTGATTGCTCAAAAGGTCATTGAGGTTCTTCTCTCCTTGTATGCACGACACAAGGCCTTTCTCAAGTTGCTTCTTCAACTTTGCATTCTCCTCAACAAGATGCACATGCTCACAACAAGGGTTAGTAGCATTTGCATTATCAATTAAAACCATATGAGGAAAGGTGGCTTTCTCCTTGGTTAGCTTTACTTGGAGTTGATCATGAGACTCTTTGAGGCTAGAATGAGCACCCTTCAAGACCTTGTGAGCCTTGTCAAGTAAATCAAACTCCTCTTTGAGTCTAGCAAGATCAACCTCAAGCTTGGCCTTCTCGGAGTTTAGCACACGAGATACAACAACAGCATGATCAAGATCTTTCTTTAATTTAGCGTGGTCATCGTTGTATGACTCCTCAAGAGCCAAATGAATACCTCGCTCTTCCTCAAGAGCATTGGAGAGATCCGAAATCTCATCGGCATAGTCACGACTATGCCCTTCCATCTTAGAGATGGTATCTTTGTGAGCCTCGATCATGTCATTGGCTTCACCAAGTTGTTTCAAGAGAGCAACGAAGTGCTTCTTGGATTTACCCTTAAGCTTACTCATAAAAGACTCAAATTCATTCTCCTCCACATTAGACCCTCATGTTCATCAATGCAATCCGCCAAAGAAGGATTATTAATGATGGTAGTTTTGATGTTGGGGGTTACCTTGTTGGTGGCTTTAGCCCTGAGGCACTTGGCGGTGATGTTCTCATTGGGTGAGTCGAAGAGAGACACCCGTGGAGTTGTTGCAATGGCAATGGAGGCCATGGCAACCGACTCACCGTCTTCTTCATCATCATCATCCTCATTGTACTCTTCTTGTGCCACCAACCCCTTGTGTGGAGTCTTCTTGGTGAAGTTGCTCTTGTTGGGGAAAGACTTCGCCTTGTCCTTTCGGATGAGCTTGCCACCATTGTCTTCCCTCTTCTCATAAGGACATTCTGCAACAAAATGGCTCACATTGCCACAATTATAGCAAGTCCTCACTCGTTGCTTGACCTTCGGGCCACTTGAGTTGTTCTTGTTGAAGTTGGGCCTTGAGTTCTTCTTACTCCAAAATTTCCTTGAAGCAAGAGCCATGTGTTCATGATAAGCATACTTTGTATCTTCGGGATTGCTCTCCTCTTCTTCCTCTTCATCCTCTTCTTCCGCACAAACCTTGGCCTTCAATGCAAGGTTGGGCTTCTTTGCTCTTTGAGAACGTAACACCGCATTGTCGGCGGTTTTGTCCAAGATACTCATTGCCATGAACTCATCCAATACTTCACTCGAGGACAACGTGTGGAAATCCGGCCTTTGACGAATGACGGAGGACATGGCCTTGTTGTAAGGCATCATGGCCTTGAGGAACTTGCGCTTGATCCAATTGTCATCCGTATCCTTGCTCCCATGATCTCGGAGTGAGACCGCGAGAGTAGTTAATCTCCGATAAAGCTCACGAGGTTCTTCATCCTTTTTCATTGCAAACTCATCGGCTTCACCTTGCACCACTTCATAGTTGGAGCGTTGAATGCTTGAGCTTCCCCTATAGAGCGAGACAACTTGGCGCCAAGCATCCTTGGCCATGGAGTAGGGCCAGAGATGAGCAAGATCTTCGGGTGGGATTGCATCTTGGATGATGAAGAGAGCATTCTCATTGAATTGATTATCCGCGGCTTCTCTAGGAGTGAAGTTGCTTCGATCATGCGGATAAAAACCTTCTTCAATGATTCTCCAAAGATTAGTATTAACATGGTTTAAATGACGCTTAAAGCGATAGACCCAAGAATCAAAGTCCTCATTTTTCACAATCTTAGGGGGAGCACCGGCATGATTTAAATGAGTGGAGGGAATCGGTCCTCCATAAACAAGTGGAGGTTCCACATGAGCAAAGATGCCGGTGCCATTTTTACCACTAGAAGAAGGAGCCTTTTCACTAGTAGCTTCCCCCTTGTCGGAGTTAGCATCCATCACCTTGTTAGTGGGATCACCCACTTTCTTCGGTGTGGTGGATAATTTAAACCCTTCTATGAATTTATTAAACATGCTTTCATCCTCGGTCGTCATGGAGGTTTTCAATGTGTCCAAAGCCACATTGAATTCCTTACGAGAGACCGCGGTTCCCCCATCGCCCGTATACGAGACCGGATTCGCACCAGAGTGCTCCTCCACAACGTCTACGGTGTCAACCATACTCTTCGGACGGCAAAGTCCTTAATAAAGAGACGAGGCTCTGATACCAATTGAAAGGATCGATATAGTTGACTAGAGGGGAGTGAATAGGCAACTAACAATTTTTATCTTTTCTTTACCAATTTAAACTTTGCATCAAAGTAGGTTGTATAGACATGCAACTAGGTGGGCAACCTATATGATGCAACAACAACAAGCACACAAGCAAGAAAGAGATAAAACACAAATAAGCTTGCACAAGTAAAGGCACGAGATAACCAAGAGTGGAGTCGGTGAAGACGAGGATGTGTTACCAAAATTCCTTCCTTTTGAGGGGAAGTACGTCTCCGTTGGAGCAGTGTGGAGGCACAATGCTCCCCAAGAAGCCACTAGGGCCACCGTATTCTCCTCACGCCCTCACACAATGCGAGATGACGTGATCCCACTATTGGTGCCCTTGTAGGCGGCGACTGGACCTTTACAAACAAGGTTGGGGCAATCTGCACAACTTAATTGGAGGCTCCCAACGACACCACGAAGCTTCACCACAATGGAATATGGCTCCATGGTGACCTCAACCGTCTAGGGTGCTCAAACACCCAAGAGTAACAAGATCCACAAGGGATTAGTGGGGGGAATCAAATTTCTCTTGGTGGAAGTGTAGATCGGGGCCTTCTCAACCAATCCCTAGAAAATCAACAAGTTTGATTGGCTAGGGAGAGAGATCGGGCAAAAATGGAGCTTGGAGCAACAATGGAGCTTAGGGAAGGAAGAGGTGGTCAACTCGGGGAAGAAGACACCCCTTATATAGTGGAGGGACAAATCCAACCATTATCCACCAACTCAGCCTGCGTAGCACGGTACTACCGCAGGGCCCCGCGGTACTACCGCCCGAGCAGCACTAACCAGGACAGCCCAAATGCACTGAGGCAGAGGGCGATAGAACCGCTGGCGCGGTACTACCGCTCCCCCTTGCGGTACTACCGCAAGGCAGGGATGTTCTAGATTTTGGGAAGGCACGGACATATAAAAATACATCTGTGGCAACTTCCGCTGAGTTGGAGTCAATGCAAAAATCGGACACGGTAGTACCGTAAGCCAGGGGCGGTAATACTGCGCAGGGTGCGGATGTAAAAAATTACAGCCGCTCCTACTGCCGCGCAAGCTGCTGAGTCAGGCCAGAGCGCACGGTACTACCGCGCACCAGGCGCGGTACTACCGCGTAGGGCGCGGATGTAAAAAACATCCGCCCCTACTACCGGGACCGCAGCAGCGCGTGGCCTGGGGTCACAGTACTACCGCTCCCATGGAGCGGTACTACCGCGCCGGGGCCCGGTACTACCGCAAGGGCCTGCAGTACTACCGCTCCTAACAGCAGTACTACCGCATGCCCAAGCACAACAAACACGACAACTTGCAAAGACGAGAAAAGATGGAGGATGCTCCAAAGTGCCAGAGGAAAGGAGGTGCAAAAGGAGTAGACGTGTACGTGATGGTTCCACCCAAACCTTTCCAAAGCGGACCCCCTCTTAATAGTATGGCTTTCCTACGACTCAAAACCACCGAAAAGAAATGTAGAGAAACGCCGTCTTCAATAGTCTTCGAGGGGCACAAAATTGTCTTGTGCATAGTGATGAGATGCCTGAAATACTCAGCGCACACGATTAGTCCGCAAAAAGCATTGTCATCAATCACCAAAACAACTAAGGGATAAATATGCCCTTACAGTAGTCAACTCCATGAACTTGTTGAAAACCTTTCGTGACAAGTCGAGCTTTGTAGACAGTAACATTACCATCAGCATCGGTCTTCTACTTGAAGATCCATTTATTCTCTATGGCTTGCCGATCATCGGGCAAGTCAACCAAAGTCCATACTTTGTTCTCATACATGGATCCCATCTCAGATTTCATGGCCTCAAGCCATTTTGCGAAATCTGGGCTCATCATCGCTTCCTCATAGTTCGTAGGTTCGTCATGGTCTAGTAACATGACTTCCAGGATAGGATTACCATACCACTCTGGTGCGGAACATATTATGGTTGACCTACGAGGTTCGATAGTAACTTGATCTGAAGTTGCATGATCATTATCATTACCTTCCTCTCTAGTTGGTGTAGGCATCACGGGAACGGTTTTCTGTGATGAGCTACTTTCCAATTCGAGAGAAGGTACAATTACCTCATCAAGTTCTACTTTCCTCCCACTCACTTCTTTCGAGAGAAACTCCATCTCTAGAAAGGATCCATCTTACCAACAAAGATCTTGCCTTCGGATCTATGATAGAAGGTGTACTCAACAATTTCTTTTGGGTATCCTATGTAGACGCACTTCTCCGATTTGGGTTCGAGCTTATCAGGCTGAAGCTTTTTCACATAAGCATCGCAGCCCCAAACTTTAAGAAACGACGGCTTAGGTTTCCTGCCAAACCACAGTTCATACGGTGTCGTCTCAACAGATTTAGACGGTGCCCTATTTAATGTGAATGTTGTTGTCTCTAATGCATAACCCCAAAACGATAGTGGTAAATCGGTAAGAGACATCATAGATCGCACCATATCTAATAAAGTACGGTTACGACGTTCGGACACACCATTATGCTGTGGTGTTCCAGGTGGCGTGAGTTGTGAAACTATTCCACATTGTTTTAAATGAAGGCCAAACTCATAACTCAAATATTCGCCTTCGCGATTAGATTGTAGAAACTTTATTTTCTTCTTACGATGATTCTCCACTTCACTCTGAAATTCTTTGAACTTTTCAAATGTTTCAGACTTGTGTTTTATTAAGTAGATATACCCATATCTGCTCAAATCATCTGTGAAGGTCAGAAAATAACGATACCCGCCGCGAGCCTCAACACTCATTGGACCGCATACATCGGTATGTATTATTTCCAATAAGTCAGTGGATCGCTCCATCGTTCCGGAGAACAGAGTTTTAGTGAGGCATGGTTCGCAAGTATCAAATGATTCATAATCAAGTGATTCCAAAAGCTCATCTGCATGGAGTTTCTTCATGCGTTTTACACCAATATGACCTAAACTGCAGTGCCACAAATATGTTGCACTATCATTATCAACTTTGCATCTTTTGGCATCAATATTATGAATATGTGTATCACTACGATCGAGATTCAATAAACCATTCACATTGGGTGTATGATCATAGAAGGTTTTATTCATATAAACAGAACAACAACTATTCTCTGACTTAAATGAATAACCGTATTGCAATAAATATGATCTAATCATATTAATGCTCAACGCAAACACCAAACAACATTCATTTAGGTTCAATTCTAATCTCGAAGGTAGAGGGAGTGTGCGATGGTGGTCGTATCAACCTTGGAATTACTTCCAACACACATCGTCACCTCGTCCTTAACTAGTCTCTCTTTATTTTGCAACTCATGTTTCGAGTTACTACTCTTAGCAACCGAACCAATATCAAATACCGAGGGGTTGCTATAAACACTAGTAAAGTAAACATCAATAACATGTATATCAAATATACCTTTGTTCACTTTGCCATCCTTCTTATCCGCCAAGTATCTAGGACAGTTCCACTTCCAGTGACCATTTTCCTTTGCAGTAGAAGCACTTAGTTTCAGGCTTGGGTCTTGCTTGGGCTTCTTCATGGGAGTGGCAACTTTCTTGCCATTCTTTTTGAAGTTTCCCTTTCTTTCCCTTGCCCTTTTTCTTGAAACTAGTGGTCTTGTTAACCATCAACACTTGATGCTATTTCTTGATTTCTACCTTCGCTGATTTCAGCATCGCAAAGAGCTTGGGAATCGTGTTTGTCATCCCTTGCATATTATAGTTCATCACGAAGTACTAGCAACTTTGTGATAGTGACTAGAGAACTCTGTCAATCACTATCTTATCTGGAAAATTAACTCCCCCTTGATTCAAGCGATTGTAGTACCCAGACATTCTGAGCACATGCTCACTGGTTGAGCTATTCTCCTCCATCTTGTAGGCAAATTACTTGTCAGAGGTCTCATACCTCTTAACATGGGCATTAGTCTGAAATATCATTTTCAGCTTCTTGGAACATCTCATATGCTCCATGGCGTTCAAAACATTTTTGAAGTCCCGGTTCTAAGCCGTAAAGCATGGTGCACTAAACTATCAAGTAGTCATCATACCGAGCTTGCAAAACATTCATAACGTTTGCATCTGCTCCTGCAATAGGTTTGTAACCTAGCGGCGCATCGCGGACATAATTCTTCTGTGCAGCAATGAGGATAATCCTCAGATCATGGACCCAGTCTACATCATTGCTACTATCATCTTTTAACTTAGTTTTCTCTAGGAACATATCAAAAATAAGGGAGCTATATCGCGAGCTATTGATCTACAACATATATATGCAAATACTACCAGGACTAAGTTCATGATAAATTAAGTTCAATTAATCATATTACTTAAGAACTCCCACTTAGATAGACATCCCTCGAGTCATCTAAATGATACGTGATCCAAATCAACTAACCCATGTCTGATCATCACGTGAGATGGGGTAGTCATCAATGGTGAACATCTCTATGTTGATCATATCTACTATATGATTCATGTTCGACCTTTCGGTCTCCAGTGTTCCAAGGCCATGCTAGGCTCGTCAAGTTTAACCCAAGTATTCCGCATGTGCAAAACTGTCTTGCACCCGTTGTATGTGAACGTAGAGCTTATCACACTCGATCATCACGTGGTGTCTCAGCACGACGAACTGTCGCAACGTTGCATACTCACGGATAACACTTATACCTTTAAATTTTAGTAATGGATCATCTTATAGTGCTACCACCTATTTTGCAAAATAAGATGCATAAAAGATAAACATCACATGCAATCAAAAAATGTGACATGATATGGCCATCATCATCTTGTGCCTTTGATCTCCATCTCCAAAGCACCATCATGATCTCCATAGTCACCGGCTTGACACCTTGATCTCCATCGTAGCGTCGTTGTCGTCTCACCAACTATTGCTTCAACTATCGCTGACGCATAGTGATAAAGTAAAACAATTACATGGCGTTTGCATTTCATACAATAAAGCAAAAACCATAAGGCTCCTGCTAGTTGCCGATAACTTTTACAAAACATGATCATCTCATACAATAACGTATATCACATCATGTCTTGACCATATCACATCACAACATGCCCTGCAAAAACAAGTTAGATGTTCTCTACTTTGTTGTTGCAAGTTTTACGTGGATGCTAAGGGCTTCTAGTAAGAACCGTTCTTACCTACGCATCAAAACCACAACGGTGAGTTATCAAGTTTTCTGTTTTAACCTTCAATAAGGACCGGCCGCAGTCAAATTCGATTCAACTAAAGTTGGAGAAACACACACCCGCCATCCACCTTTATGCAAAACTAGTTGCATGTCTGTCGGTGAAACCGGTCTCATGAACGTGGTCATGTAAGGTTGGTCTGGGCCGCTTCATCCAACAATACTGCCGAATCAAAATAAGACATTGGTGGTAAGCAGTATGATGATCACCGCCCACAACTCTTTGCGTTCTACTCGTGCATGTCATCTACGCATAAACCTGGCTCTGATGCCATTGTTGGAAACGTAGCATGAAATTTCAAAAAATTCGTACGCTCATGCAAGATCTATCTAGGAGATGCATAGCAACGAGAGGGGGAGAGTGTGTCAACGTACCCTCGTAGACTGAAAGGGGAAGCGTCTAACAACGCGGTTGATGTAGTCGAACTTCTTCTCGTTCCGACCAATCAAGCACCGAACGTACGACACCTCCGAGTTCTGCACACGTTCAGCTCGATGATGTCCCTCGAACTCCTGATCCAGCAAAGTGTCGAGGGAGAGTTCCATCGGCACGACGGCCCGGTGATGGTGATGGTGAAATGATCCGCGCAGGGCTTCGCCTAAGCACTACGTGAATATGACCGGAGGCGTAAACTATGTAGGGGGGCACCGCACACGGCTAGGAATCAATGTTGTGTGTTCTAGCGGTGCCCCCCCCACATATATATAGGTGGGAGAGGGAGAGGGGCATTAAGGGGCACCCCAAGTAGGAGTAATCCTACTTGGGCGCCTCCTACAAGTCGGCCTCCCCCCTTCCATAAGTGTCGGAGAGGGAAGGAAAAAGAGGGGGGAAGGAAAGGGGGAGGCCGAATCCTCCCCTTTCCTGCTCCCTTCCCTCCTTTCCTTCCCCCCTTATTTCGGCCTATAGGGGGCGCACTAGCCCCTTAGGGGCTGGTCCGTCCCTCTCTTGGCCCATTAGGCCCATATAGTTTGCCGGGGGTTGCCCAGAACCCCTTCCGGTGAACCGATACGTACCCGGTACCCCCGGAACACTTCCGGTGTCCAAATACTATCGTCCTATATATGAATCTTTACCTCTCGACCCTTTCGAGACTCCTCGTCATGTCCGTGATCTCATCCGGGACTCCGAACAACATTCGGTCACCAAATCACATAACTCGTATAATACAAAATCGTCATCGAACGTTAAGCGTGCTGACCCTACGGGTTCGAGAACTATGTGGACATGACAGAGACATCTCTCCGGTCAATAACCAATAGCGGAACCTGGATGCTCATATTGCTTCCTACATATTCTATGAAGATCTTTATCGGTCAAACTGTAATGATAACATACGTTATTCCCTTTTGTCGTCGGTATGTTACTTCCCAAGATTCGATCGTCGGTATCTTCATACCTAGTTCAATCTTGTTACCGACAAGTCTCTTTACTTGTTCCGTAATGCATCATCCTGCAACTAACTCATTAGTCACATTTCTTCCAAGGCTTATTATGATGTGCATTACCGAGAGGTCCCAGAGATACCTCTCTGATACTCGGAGTGACAAATCCTAATCTTGATCTATACCAACCTAACAAACACCTTCGGAGATACCTGTAGAGCATCTTTATAATCAACCAGTTACGTTGTGATGTTTGATAGCACACAAGGTATTCCTCCGGTATTCGGGAGTTGCATAATCTCATAGTCAAAGGAATATGTATATGACATGAAGAAAGCAATAGCAATAAAACTTAACGATCATTATGCTAAGCTAACGGATGGGTCTTGTCCATCACATCATTCTCCTAATGATGTGATCCCGTTTACCAAATGACAACTCATGTCTATGGTTAGGAAACTTAACCATCTTTGATTAATGAGCTAGTCTAGTAAAGGCTTACTAGGGACACTGTGTTTTGTCGATGTATCCACACATGTATCAAGTTTCCGGTTAATACAATTCTAGCATGAATAATAAACATTTATCATGATGACAATACAATTCTAACTAGAACAAGAATTAAGCCACGATATGAATCAATCATGAGGGCAACCTATGGAGCAAAAACTAAAGATGACAATACTTGAATCTATGCATTATGCCTAGCTAGGGGCATAAAACGATAGCGCTTGGTGGGAGGCAACCCAATGAATAAAAATTATTTTTTGCCTTTTTCTTTCTGTTTTTATGTGTTCACACAATTATGCTACTGTTATGATTGTGTTTTATGTTTTAATTAGTGTTTGTGCCAAGTAAAGCCTTTGGGATCATGTTTGGTGATAGTTGATTTGATCTTGTTGAAAAACAGAAACTTTTGCGCCCAGTAGTAGAATTATTAAACAGATGCGTGATAAAATTCTGAATTTTTACACAAGATTGATATACAAATTGCCTACGTTGTCCTAATTTTTCAGAATTTTTGGAGTTACAGAAGTATGGACAAAGTCCAGATTACTACAGATTGTTCTGTTTTTGACAAATTCTGTTTTCGTTGCATTGTGTGCTTATTTTGATGAATCTATGGATTGTATTGGAGGGTATAAGCCATGGAAAAGTAAGAATACGGTAGGTATAATGCAATAATAAGATATGAATGGGTTTGAGTTTTGTGTGATTGAAGTTTCCAAGTTTTGGGTGAGATCACGATGGATGAAGGAATAAGGAGTGAAAAGAGCCTAAGCTTGGGGGTCCCATGGCACCCCAAGGTAATATTCAAGGAGAACCAAGCAACTAAGCTTGGGGATGCCCCGGAAGGCGCCCTCTCTTTCTTCTAACAACCATCGGTAATTTTACTTGGAGCTATATTTTTATTCGTCACATATCATGAGTTTTGCTTGGAGCGTCTTGTATTATATGAGTATTTGCTTGTTCGCTTTTTAGTTTGTCACAATCATCCTTGCTAGACACACCTATTTGAGAAAGCCATAATGATCCTATGATTTGTCAGAATTGCTATATATGCTTCACTTAAATTTTTTGAGCTATGGAATTGCTTTAGTGCTTCACTTATATCTTTTTCAGCACAGTGGTGCTTTAATTTTTGAAGAAATACTCTCATGCTTCACTTAGATTAATTTGAGAGTTAGTAAATTTTTGGAGAAATTCTCTCATGCTTCACTTATATTATTTTGAGAGATGATGAAAAAAATTATTCTCATGTTCTTCACTTAAATTTGTTTGAGAGCTTGTTATAAGCAACGGTAAAATATGAAATTAGTCCCAAAGTGATAGATATCCAAGGGGGATATAATAAAAACTTTCATGAAGATCATTGGACAATATAAACTTGATTCTTTGTAATAGTTTTGAGATATGATGATAGTGATATGTGAGTCATGTTGGTGAGTAATTATGCTTTAGTAAGAATACTAGTGTTAAGGTTTGTGATTCCCTATGCAAGCACGAAAGTCAATAGTTATGCAATGAAATTACATCCTATTTGTGGTGCATTATTCGGTGTTAGTTATGATTAATGCTCATATATGAGAATTTTTGTTTCTTGGTTGGTTGCTTCTCAATCTTTTGCTAGCCTTTCCTTGTACTAAGTGGCAATACTACTTGTGCATCCAAAATCCTTAAACCCATTTATGCCATATGAGTCCACCATACCTACCTATATGCAGTATTTCCGTGTCGTCCTAAGTAAATTTTTATGTGCCAACTCTAATTTTCAAAATGAATTTCCTTTTTGTGTGCCCGTACCGCTCATGAAGCGGTAGGGGTGGCCAATATTTTTCCATGCTAGATGTGTTATTCTCAATATGAGTGTTTATTCACTTCTCATTGCACGAGAGTGTGTCAGTAATAGGTATGCCCAGTCCCGAAATGAAAAAGAAATTTACTTTATGTTGTCAAATAATAAATTCCTTGGAAAGTGTTGGTATGGAAGGCACCCGTGCATACGGCTAGCCATGGATTGTAAAAGAATGGTGGAAAAAGAATAAACTTTATTTTATGGTTGGGAACCACCTATGATGTATCTAGCATGGAAAGTATTGGGAACTACTCAGTCATTTTTGTTGACGGGAAAAGCATGCCTCTCAAAATATTTTTATCTCTCAATTTAAGCTTTGAGCTCTGGCACCTCTACAAATCTCTGCTTCCCTCTGCGAAGGGCCTATCTATTTACTTTATGAAAATTTTATTCTTATTTTGAGTATCCATCTTCTCTTATAAAACACCAACTAGGGAGCACTATGATCATACTTGTGCATTGGATGTAGCTATATTCGAGTGTGTTTCATGAATGGATCAATGATTGAGCATGATGGGCTAGGGATAACTTTGTTTAGTGTTGATATTTTGAAAGGCATAGTTACTTGTTGATATGCTTGAGTATTGAAGTCTTCATGTCAAATATAGAATATTGCTTTGAATCATCTAAAATTCCAAATGTCCATGATACAAAAGAAAAGGATATGTGATGAACATGTTAGGCAACATTCCACATCAAAGTTCTGTTTTTATCATTTGCCTAGTCGAGGAAGGGCAGGAATTAAGCTTAGGGATGCTGATACGTCTCCAACGTATCTATAATTTTTATTGTTCCATGTTGTTATATTATCATTCTTGGATTTTTTACATTCATTTTATAGCAACTTTATATCATTTTTTGGGACTAACCTATTGACATAGTGCCCAGTGCCAGTGCCAGTTTTTTGCTTGTTTTTTACTTCGCAGAATATAAGTACCAAACGAAGTCCAAATGCCACGAAACTTTTTGGAGATTTTTTCTGCCCAGAAGACAACTTGGGAGCCAAGTACCAGAGGGGAGGCCCGTGGGGCTCACAACCCACCAGGGCGCACCAGAGGCCCCTAGCATGCCCAGGTGGGTGGTGGGGCCCATGGGAGTCCTTTCCATCGCCTCTCAGCTCTATAAATACCCAAATATTCTAGAAACCCTAGGGGAGTCGACGAAACACAATTCCAGCCGCCGCAAGTTCTAGAACCACGAGATCCAATCTAGAGCCCTATTCCGGCACCTTGCCGGAGGGGAACACGATCACAGAGGGGTTCATCATCCTCATTGGTGCTCCTCCGATGATGCGTGAGTAGTTCACCAGACCTACGGGTCCGTAGGCAGTAGCAAGATGGCTTCTTCTCTCTTTTTCATTCTCAATACAATGTTCTCCTCGATGTTCTTGGAGATCTATTTACTTTTTGCGGTGTGTTTGTTGGGATCTGATGAATTGCGAGTTTATGATCAGATCTATCTATGAATATTATTTGAGTCTTCTTTGATCTCTTATATGCATGATTGTTATAGCATCGTATTTCTTCTCCGAAACTTTGATTTGGTTTGGCCAACTAGATTGATGTTTCTTGCCATGGGAAGAGGTGCTTTGTGATGGGTTCGATCTTGCAGTGTCCTCACCTAGTGACAGAAGGGGTAGCGAGGCACACATGTATTGTTGCTATTAAGGATAAAAGATGGGGTCTATTCCTACATGAATATATCTTGTCTACATCATGTCATCGTTCTTATTACATTACTCCGTTTCTCCATGAACTTAATACACTAGATGCATGCTGGATAGTGGTCGATGTGTGGAGTAATAGTAGTAGATGCAGGCAGGAGTCGTTCTACTAATCTTATACATGATGCCTATATACATGATCATTGCCTTGGATATCGTCATAATTATTTGCTCTTCTATCAATTGCCCAACAGTAATTTGTTTACCCACCGTATGCTATTTTATCGAGAGAAGCCACTAGCGAAATCTACGACCCGGGGGTCTATCTTCTATCGTATTGTTTTCAGATCTATTATTCCAAAAACCCAAAAATAACTTGCTGCACTTCTTCTTTATTTATTTTATTTTGTGTTTTTGCAAGATCAATTTATCCAATCTACTACAATTTTATCTATCTCGATAACGAGGAGGGACTGACAACCCCTCTTACGCGTTGGGTTGCAAGTATTTGTTCTTTGTGTGAAGGTACCATTTACATAGTGTTGCTTGGTTCTCCTACTGGATTGATAACCATGGTTTCATTACTGAGGGAAATACTTATCGTTGTTGTGCTGCATCATCCTCTCCTCTTCGTGGAAATACCAACGCAGATACAAGCAATTAAGCATGAATATTGTTTGTGAGTAGTTTTCCTTGTTCTTGAGGTCACGGGAGAAGTCACGTTGCAAGTAATCATGTGATTTTGTTATTCGTTCGATATTTTGATGATATGTATGTTGTGATTCCCTTAGTGGTGTTATGTGAACGTCGACTACATGACACTTCACCATCTTTGGGCCTAAGGGAATGCATTGTGGAGTAGTTATTAGATGATGGGTTGCTAGAGTGACATAAGCTTAAACCCTAGTTTATGCGCTATTCCGTAAGGGACTGAGTTGGATCCATATGTTTAATGCTATGGTTATATTTTATCTTAATACTTTTCTCGTAGTTGCGGATGCTTGCAAGGGGGTTAATCATAAGTGGGAGGCTGCTACCTCTTGAGCATGCGTTGGTTTTCCCTTGAAGAGGAAAGGGTGATGCAGCAAAGTAGCGTAAGTATTTCCCTCGGTTTTTGAGAGCCAAGGTATCAATCCAGTTGGAGACAACCCTTAAGTCACCTAGTACCTGCACAAACAATCAAGAACCTTGCAACCAACACGATAAAGGGGTTGTCAATCCCTTCACGGCAACTCGCAAAAGTGAGATCTAATAAAGATAGTAAAGTAAATATTTTTGGTATTTTTGTTGTATAGATTGGAAAGTAAAGATTGCAAAATAAACAGCGACAGAAATTGGCAAGTTGACGGGAAACTAATATGATGTAAAATAGACCCGGGGCCATAGGTTTCACTAGTGGCTTCACTCAAGATAGCATGTATTACGGTGGGTGAACAAATTACTGCCGAGCAATTGATAGAAAAGCGCATAGTTATGAGAATATCTAGGCCATGATCATGAATATAGGCATCACGTCCGTGTCAAGTAGACCGAAACGATTCTGCATCTACTACTATTACTCCACACATCGACCGCTATCCAGCATGCATCTAGAGTATTAAGTTCATAAGAACAGAGTAACACATTAAGCAAGATAACATGATCTAGAGGGATAAACTCAAGCAATATGATATAAACCCCATATTTTTATCCTCGATGGAAACAATACAATACGTGCCTTGCTGCCCCTACTGTCACTGGGAAAGGACACCGCAAGATTGAACCCAAAGCTAAGCACTTCTCCCATTGCAAGAAAGATCAATATAGTAGGCCAAACTGAACCGATAATTCGAAGAGACTTGCAAAGATATCAAATCATGCATATAAGAATTCAGAGATGAACCAAATAATATTCATAGATAATCTTGTTCATAAATCCACAATTCATCGGATCTCGGCAAACACACCGCAAAAGAGTATTACATCGAATAGATCTCCAAGAACATCGAGGAGAACTTTGTATTGAGAATCAAAGAGAGAGAAGAAGCCATCTAGCTAATAACTATGGACCCGAAGGTCTGTGGTAAACTACCCACGCTTCATCGGAGAGGCTATGGTGTTGATGTAGAAGCCCTCCGTGATCGATTCCCCCTCCGGCAGATCGCCGGAAAAGGCCCCAAGATGGGACCTCACGGGTACAGAAAGTTGTGGCGGTGGAAAAGTGGTTCCGTGGCTCCCCCTAATGTTTTTAGGGTATAAGGGTATATATAGGCGAAAGAAGTACGTCGGTGGAGCTCCATGGGGCCCACGAGGGTGGGGGCGCGCCAACCCCCCTGGGCGCGCCCTCCTGCCTCGTGACTGCCTCGTGGAGTCCCAGACTTCAACTCCAAGTCTTCTGGTTTGCTTTCGGTCCAAGAAAGATCATCGCGAAGGTTTCATTCCGTTTCGACTCCGTTTGGTATTCCTTTTCTGCAAAACTCTAAAATAGGCAAAAAACAAAAACTGGCACTAGGCGTCCGGTTAATAGGTTAGTCTAAAAAATGATATAAAAGAGCATATTAAAGCCCATTAAACATCCAAAACAGATAATATAATAGCATGGAACAATAAAAATTTGTAGATACGTTGGAGACATATCAAGCATCCCCAGGCTTAATTCCTGCTCGTCCTCGAGTAGGTAAATGATAAAAACAGAATTTTTGATGTGGAATGCTACCTAACATAATTATCAATGTAACTCTCTTTATTGTGGCATGAATGTTCAGATCCATAAGATTCAAAACAAAAGTTTAATATTGACATAAAAACAATAATACTTCAAGCATACTAATAAAGCAATCATGTCTTCTCAAAATAACATGGCCAAAGAAGGTTATCCCAACAAAATCATATAGTCTGGCTATGCTCTATCTTCATCACACAAAATATTTAAATCATGCACAACCCCGATGACAAGCCAAGCAATTGTTTCATACTTTTGATGTTCTCAAACCTTTTCAACTTTCACGCAATACATGAGTGTGAGCCATGGACATAGCACTATAGGTGGAATAGAATGGTGGTTGTGGAGAAGACAAAAAGGAGAAGATAGTCTCACATCAACTAGGCGTATCAATGGGCTATGGAGATGCCCATCAATAGATATCAACGTGAGTGAGTAGGGATTGCCATGCAACGGATGCACTAGAGCTATAAGTGTATGAAAGCTCAACAAAAGAAACTAAGTGGGTGTGCATCCAACTTGCTTGCTCACGAAGACCTAGGGCAATTTGAGGAAGCCCATCATTGGAATATACAAGCCCAGTTCTATAATGAAAATTCCGACTAGTATATGAAAGTGACAAAATAAGAGACTCTCTATCATGAAGATCATCGTGTTACTTCGAAGCACAAGTGTGGAAAAAGGATAGTAGCATTGTCCCTTCTCTCTTTTTCTCTCATTTTTTTGTTTGGCTTGGTTGGCCTCTTTTTTCATGGGCTTCTTTGGCCTCTTTTTTTATTTCCTCACATGGGACAATGCTCTAATAATGATGATCATCACACTTCTATTTATTTACAACTCAAGTATTACAACTCGATACTTAGAACAAAATATGACTCTATGTGAATGCCTCCGGCGGTGTGCCGGGATGTGCAATGAATCAAGAGCGACATGTATGAAAAATTATGAATGGTGGCTTTGCCACAAATACGATGTCAACTACATGATCATGCAAGGCAATATGACAATGATGAAGCGTGTCATAATAAACAGAACAGTGGAAGTTGCATGGCAATATATCTCAGAATGGCTATGGAAATGCCATAATAGGTAGGTGTGGTGGCTGTTTTGAGGAAGGTATATGGTGGGTGTATGATACCGGCGAAAGTTGCGCGGTATTAGAGAGGCTAGCAATGGTGGAAGGGTGAGAGTGCGTATAATCCATGGACTCAACATTGGTCTTAAAGAACTCACATACTTATTGCAAAAATCTATTAGTTATCGAAACGAAGTACTATGCGCATGCTCCTAGGGGGATAGATTGGTAGGAAAAGACCATCTCTCGTCCCCGACCACCACTCATAAGGAAGACAATCAATAAATAGATCATGCTCCGACTTCATCACATAACGGTTCACCATACGTGCATGCTACGGGAATCACAAACTTTAACACAAGTATCTCTCAAATTCACAACTACTCAACTAGAATGACTCTAATATCACCATCTTCATATCTCAAAACAATCATAAGGAATCAAACTTCTCATAGTATTCAATGCACTTTATATGAAAGTTTTTATTATACCCATCTTGGATGCTCATCATATTAGGACTAATTTTATATCCAAAGCAAATTACCATGTTGTTCTAAAAGACTCTCAAAATAATATAAGTGAAGCATGAGAGATCAATAATTTCTATAAAATAAAACCACCACCGTGCTCTAAGAAGAGATAAGTGAAGCACTAGAGCAAAATTATCTAGCTCAAAAGATATAAGTGAAGCACATAGAGTATTCTAATAAATTCCGATTCCTGCGTGTCTCTCCAAAAGGTGTGTGCAGCAAGGATGATTTGGTAAACTAAAAAGCAAAGACTCAAATCGTACAAGACGCTCCAAGCAAAACACATATCATGTGGTGAATAAAAATATAGCCTCAAGTAAAGTTACCGATAGACGAAGACGAAAGAGGGGATGCCTTCCGGGGCATCCCCAAGCTTAGGCTTTTGGTTGTCCTCTAATTTTACCTTGTGGTGCCTTGGGCATCCCCAAGCTTAGGCTCTTGCCACTCCTTATTCCAAAATCCATCAAATCTTTACCCAAAAACTTGAAAACTTCACAACACAAAACTTCAACAGAAAATCTCATGAGCTCCGTTAGTATAGGAAAATAAACCACCACTTTAAGGTACTGTAATGAACTCATTATTTATTTATATTGGTGTTAAATCTACTGTATTCCAACTTCTCTATGGTTCATACCCCCCGATACTACTCATAGATTCATCAAAATAAGCAAACAACACACGAAAAACAAAATCTGTCAAAAACAGAACAGTCTGTAGCAATCTGTATCATTCGAATACTTCTGTAAATCCAAAAATTGTGAAATAAATTGGTGGACGTGAGGAATTTGTCTATTAATCATATTCAAAAAGAATCAACCTAAAATCACTCTCCAGTAAAAAAATGGCAGCTAATCTTGTGAGCTCAAAAGTTTCTGTTTTTTACAGCAAGATCGCAAAGACTTCACCCAAGTCTTCCCAAAGGTTCTACTTGGCACAAACACTAATTAAAACATAAAAACACATCTAAACAGAGGATAGATTAATTATTTATTACTGAACAGGAGCAAAAATCAAAGAACAAAAATAAAATTGGGTTCCCTCCCAACAAGCGCTATTGTTTAACGCCCCTAGCTAGGCATTGATAATTTTAATGATGCTCACATCAAAGACAAGAATTAAAGCACAAAGAGAGCATAATAGAACATGTGATAAACACATCTAAGTCTAACATACTTCCTATGCATAGGAATTTTATAAGCAAACAAATTATCATAGCAAGCAAAAATTAGCATATGCAAGGAAGAAGAAAGAGACGATAGCAATCTCAACATGACGAGAGGTAATTTAGTAAGATAAAAATTTCTACAACCATATTTTCCTCTCTCATGATAATTACATGTAGGATCATAGGAAAATTCAACAAAATATCTATCACATAACATATTCTCAACACGATCCACATGCATGCGAAGTTGACACTCTTCCAAAATAGTGGGATTATCATTAACTAAAGTCATGACCTCTCCAAACCCACTTTTATCAAAAAATACCATAAGATTGAACATTCTCCAAATATGTGGGATCTAAAGTTGACACTCTTCCAAGCCCACTTTCAATATTATTGCAAACACTATTATCAATCTCATATTCATCATGGGGCTTAAATAAATTTTCAAGATCATAAGAAGAATCACCCCAATCATGATCATTGCAACAAGTAGTAGACATAGCAAAACTAGCATCCCCAAGCTTAGGGTTTTGCATATTATTAGCACAATTGACATCAAGAGAATTTATAGTAAAATCATTGCAATCATGCTTTTGATTCAAGGAACTATCAAGTATGGGTGCAATAGCAATAATCTCATGTTTAACATAAGGAACTATAGCAAATTCATCTCCATAAATATTGGCATCATGGCCATAAGAATAGCAAGCATCATGTTCATCAAGGGATATTTCACTCAAATCATCGGAATCATAATTATCTATAGATTCATGCATATCATTATTTTCTTCCAACGCAATGGTCATTTTCTCAATAAATTCCTTAACATAGGCATTATGAGCATAGTTTTCATAGCAATAATTAAGTATTTCGGAATTTCCAGATTTGTAGAGAGTAATATCATACTTTTCAATCAAAGAAGAAACTTCATGAGCACCCTTAAAAATGACATATTCTTCAATTTGTTCGATATCATAGTAACTATAAACACACTTTTCATAAGAAGATAAGATTTCATTAAACTCACATAGGTAGGGAAGGTGTTTTTTAGGGTTCTTAGAGCAACAAGTAAAATCAATTTCACAAAGATTCCAATCATAGCATAGCAAACTATTTATTTGATACCATAAGAGCTTCCCCTTTTCATACAAACGATAACGCACAAAATGAGCATGCTCATCTAAAGATTTTCCCTCAACTAGACTAGTTGGGGTTTCAGCACGAGCACATATAGATCGAAGATGATCCAAGTAGAACACTTTAAGTGGATCCATATCAATAGATTTTTAGCAAGCAAAGATGCAAGCAAATAGAAGGCACATGGAAACACAAACAAAAAGACATACGGGAAGAAGGCGAAGAAAAGGCAAAGGTTTTTGAAAATCGTTTTAGAAGTGGGGGAGAGGAAAACGAGAGGCGAATGGCAAATAATGTAATGTGAGGGAGAAGAGTTTATGATGGGTACTTGGTATGTCTTGACTTGAGCGTAGATCTCCGCGGCAACGGCGCCAGAAATCCTTCTTGCTACCTCTTGAGCATGCATTGGTTTTCCCTTGAAGAGGAAAGAGTGATGTAGCAAAGTAGCGTAAGTATTTCCCTCATTTTTTGAGAACCAAGGTATCAATCCAGTAGGAGACAACGCTCAAGTCACCTAGTACCTACACAAACAATCAAGAACCTTGCAACCAACGTGATAAAGGGGTTGTCAATCCCTTCACGGTCACTCGCAAAAGTGAGATCTAATAAAGATAGTAAAGTAAATATTTTTGGTATTTTTGTTGTATAGATTGGAAAGTAAAGATTGCAAAATAAACGGCGACAGAAATTGGCAAGTTGACGGGAAACTAATATAATGTAAAATAGACCCAGGGGCCATAGGTTTCACTAGTGGCTCCTCTCAAGATAGCATGTATTACGATGGGTGAACAAATTACTGCCGAGCAATTGATAGAAAAGCGCATAGTTATGAGAATATCTAGGCAATGGTCATGAATATAGGCATCACGTCCGTGTCAAGTAGACCGAAACGATTCTGCATCTACTACTATTACTCCACACATCGACCGCTATCCAGCATGCATCTAGAGTATTAAGTTCATAAGAACAGAGTAACGCATTAAGCAAGATGACATGATATAGAGGGATAAACTCAAGCAATATGATATAAACCCCATTTTTTTATCCTCGATGGAAACAATACAATACGTGCCTTGCTGCCCCTACTGTCACTGGGAAAGGACACCGCAAGATTGAACCCAAAGCTAAGCACTTCTCCCATTGCAAGAAAGGTCAATCTAGTAGGCCAAACTAAACCGATAATTCGAAGAGACTTGCAAAGATATCAAATCATGCATATAAGAATTCAGAGAAGAACCAAATAATATTCATAGATAATCTTGTTCATAAATCCACAATTCATCGGATCTCGGCAAACACACCGCAAAAGAGTATTACATCGAATAGATCTCCAAGACCACCGAGGAGAACTTTGTATTGAGAATCAAAGAGAGAGAAGAAGCCATATAGCTAATAACTATGGACCCGAAGGTCTGTGGTAAACTACTCACGCTTCATCGAAGAGGCTATGGTGTTGATGTAGAAGCCCTCCGTTATCGATTCCCCCTCCGGCAGATCACCGAAAAAGGCCCCAAGATGGGATCTCACGGGTATGGAAAGTTGCGGCGGTGGAAAAAGTGGTTTCGTGGCTCCTCGTGATGTTTTTAGGGTATAAGGGTATATATAGGCGAAAGAAGTACGTCGGTGGAGCTCCGTGGGGCCCACAAGGGTGGGGGGTGCGCCTACCCCCCGGGCACGCCCTCCTGGTTTGCTTTCAGTCCAAGAAAGATCATCGCGAAGGTTTCATTCTGTTTGGACTCCGTTTGGTATTCCTTTTCTGTAAAACTCTGAAATAGGCAAAAAAACAGAAACTGGCACTGGGCCTCCGGTTAATAGGTTAGTCTCAAAAATGATATAAAAGAGCATATTAAAGCCCATTAAACATCCAAAACAGATAATATAATAGCATGGAACAATAAAAAATTATAGGTATGTTGGAGACGTATCAGAGGCTTGTTCAAGTAAGAACAGCACCCAAGCACCGGTCCACCCACATATCAAATTATCAAAGAAGCGAACGTGAATCAAACCAACATGATGAAAGTGACTAGATGAAATTCCCGTGTGCCCTCAAGAACGCTTTGCTTATTATAACAGATTGTTTTGGCTTGTCCTTTGCTAAAAAAAGGATTGGGCTACCTTGCTGCACTTCTGTTGTCGTTGTTGTTACTTGCTTGTTACAAAGTATCTTACTATCAAACTACTCGTTACCGACAATTTCAATGCTTGCAAAAATTAACTTGCTGAAAACCGCTTGTCATTCCTTCTGCTTCTCGTTGGGTTCGACACTCTTACTTATCGAAAGGACTATGATTGATCCCTTATACTTGTGGGTCATCACGGATTCCTCAGCATAACATCAATAAAGGTGAAGAAGCCACATTTACACACATACATGTGCATATATAGAATAGCAGGGCCATGGCACCAGTGAGAAACTGAAGCACCATGTAAGAGAAACAACACAAATTTTTGGCATAACCTCATTCACCCTTCAACTAAGTTCCTCTAGAAAATTTAATCCACAAGTGCTATCAAGTCTATTAAAATTAGCAATATGGGGTTGACCATTTCAAACATCATCTTATCTACAATTTTTCTCAAGACCCATCTCTTTGAAGACTTTCTCTTGTGCATGGTTATCCTTAGTTAAGATCATTTCATTAAAAACAGTCCCACAACAAGTCATGGTTATCTAGATTAAACAGAACAAAGGTTACAAAATTATTTCAGCTACTAGAACAAAACATGTGTCTTAATTATCAAGACTTACTCCCATTTGCACATATCACACCTACTACTACTACTACACCTACTCTAAGTATTTCAAGTGTAAAAGACGGGAGTCGTAGGAAATACCTTCACGGTTGTGAATTTGCGCACTTCTCTTCCTTACTCTTGCATTCCTCGTTATCCGACGTATATCAACTCCTCTGAAAAAAAAATCCAAACGAACTCCAAGGGGCAAAAAGAGTAAGAGCAAAGCAAAGCTTATTCTCCTTTTTTGGTTTTTGGGTTTTTGATAACTAACTTGCAAATGAAAAATCGCAAAGGCAAAAACAAAAGGAAAAATAAAAGCAAAGTGTTCGAACAAACCAACACAAATGTTTTGAAGCTCCATGAGCTTAAGTACAACCTCATTACAATTTATTCAAATAATATCGCCATATCTTGATGTAGAAGTGGTGATGACCTCCCCCAAGCTTAAGCTTTTGCAAGCCCAAACCGACAGTATCATTGTGGGAGTTGGTTAGGAGCCCATCCTTAGATCCACTTGGTGAAGTTCATGTTCATGTATGTGGACGTGCCTTTAAGGGACATGGCGAGGTTGCTCATACCATCGGTAAAGCCCCGGAGGCTTCAGATGCCCGCATAGGATGGTGTAGGCTTCTTGTTGTGGCTCCTCCTCTTCTCCATCGATGGGCAAGATCTTCTTCATATACTTGTTCAGGTTCCGGGCCTTCTTGGTCAAAAGTTGCATCTCCTGCATGTGCAATTCCAGCGCTAGTAAGAACACGAATGTTAACAAGGTGGGGCGAAGGTGGTTGTCCAAGGGAGTTGGCCAACATGGTGATCACTCTCCACACACGATATCTCCTTGTGCATGATTTGCTTGATGCGCGAGGTGTAACAAAAGTATTGCCCCCAAGTTGGGTGAATAACCGACGTCAAGATTTGTTGCTTTCCTGATAATTAGCATATTATCTTCATTCACCTTAGAAACTTCTCCTTGTACCTAGCTTGGCGAGTGTTGACTCGCGAGACCACTTGGATGATTTGATCTTCCTTGCACCGAGCTTCTGAAATTTCCTTCTTGCTTCACGGTCGGTGAAGACGATCCCCTGAGTGAAAATGTGGCGGTGCAGTGGATGAACTCGAAGCACCGCGTATGCGAGTGGACCTCCTCGTAAACATCTACAAAACAATTTTCCAGTCCAATACAATCAAACAGTATTGATCCTATGGTACTTACAACATCATACTCCTCTGAAAACATCAACTAATCCAAGCCAAACTCAAATTTGGATCAAAAATATGCATTTCCTAAACATGGCAATGCTAGGCATGTAGAACACGGATTCATGAAAAATAAATTGGGGATCAGAGGAGAAACATATCGTAGATCGATCATGCAGAAGGATTTGAACTGAAATCGAACGAGTAGAGAGACCGAGCGAAGTTTTGCTAGGGTTTCAAGAGGTTTGGAGGAGGAAGAAGAAGAAACGAGAGAGATGGGGGTGATTTACGTCCTTCCTAGGGCTTATTGTGACCGCCAGGGGTCCATAGGACCGCCCATATGAGCGCAAGCGCTCATATGAAAGGCCCTCATTTACCCTATTAGCTTACCTGCATTTGTGCATACCTCATACGACCGATGAAATGGGCGGCGGCGCCCGCATGAAACATTGTCGAATGCTCTGGTTATTTCTTCTTCTGGTCGAGGATGTCATACGACTGCGCGAACGGGCACATGCACCCGCATCGAACACCGTCAAATGCTTCGGTCCTTTTCCCGTTTTTGCAGAGATCTCATACGACCGCTCAAACGAGTGTGTGCGCTCGTTTGGAACGCCGTCAAATGCTCTGTTACCTCTAGTTGTTTGTCATTGGAACCTCAGGAAGCCATGCGACCGCCAAAACGACCAGCACGGTCGTTTGAAAGGTCGTCTTTTGATCTGTTTCTTTCAGAACTTCTCTTTTTCTTCGTTTTCCTGTGGAGTTAGTTCCAACACAATACATAGACATATTTCAGGCATCCAAACGTCAATACTGTTGGAAATATGCCCTAGAGGCAATAATAAATGGTTATTATTATATTTCTTTGTTCATGGTAATTGTCCATTATTCATGCTATAATTGTATTGTCCGGAAATCGTAATACATGTGTGAATACATAGACAACACCATGTCCCTAGTGAGCCTCTAGTTGACTAGCTCGTTGATCAATAGATGGTTACGGTTTCCTGACCATGGACATTGGATGTCGTTGATAACGGGATCACATCATTAGGAGAATGATGTGATGGACAAGACCCAATCCTAAGCATAGCATAAAAGATCGTGTAGTTTCGTTTGCTAGAGCTTTTCCAATGTCAAGTATCTTTTCCTTAGACCATGAGATCGTGCAACTCCCGGATACCGTAGGAGTGCTTTGGGTGTGCCAAACGTCACAACGTAACTGGGTGACTATAAAGGTGCATTACGGGTATCTCCGAAAGTGTCTGTTGGGTTGGCACGGATCGAGACTGGGATTTGTCACTCCGTGTGACGGAGAGGTATCTCTGGGCCCACTCGGTAATGCATCATCATAATGAGCTCAATGTGACTAAAGCGTTAGTCACGGGATCATGCATTGCGGTACGAGTAAAGAGACTTGCCGGTAACGAGATTGAACAAGGTATTGGGATACCGACGATCGAATCTCGGGCAAGTAACATACCGATTGACAAAGGGAATTGCATACGGATTGATTGAATCCTCGACACCGTGGTTCATCCGATGATATCATCGTGGAACATGTGGGAGCCAACATGGGTATCCAGATCCCGCTGTTGGTTATTGACCGGAGAGGCGTCTCGGTCATGTCTGCATGTCTCCCGAACCCGTAGGGTCTACACACTTAAGGTCCGGTGACGCTAGGGTTGTAGAGATATATGTATGCGGAAACCCGAAAGTTGTTCGGAGTCCCGGATGAGATCCCGGACGTCACGAGAGGTTCCGGAATGGTCCGGAGGTAAAGATTTATATATGGGAAGTCTTATTTTGGTCGCCGGAAAAGTTTCGCGCTTTATCGGTATTGTACCGGGAGTGCCGAAAGGGGTCCGGGGGTCCACCAAGGGGGTCCACCAGCCCCGGGGGGCCACATGGGCTGTAAGGGGTGCGCCTTGGCCTATATGGGCCAAGGGCACCAGCCCCAAGAGGCCCATGCGCAAGAGATAAGAGAAAAAGGGAGAGTCCTAAAGGGGGAAGGCACCTCCGAGGTGCCTTGGGGGGGAAGGACTCCCCCCTGGCCGCACCCTTCCTTGGAGGAAGGGGCAAGGCTGCGCCCCCCCTCTCCCTTGGCCCTATATATAGTGGGGGGAAGGGAGGGCAGCAACATCTAAGCCTTGGGCGCCTCCCTCCTCCCCTGCAACACCTCTCTCTCTCTCAGAAGCTTGCGAAGCCCTGCCGGAGAGCCGCTACATCCACCACCACGCCGTCGTGCTGTTGGATCTCCATCAACCTCTCCTCCCCCTTGCTGGATCAAGAAGGAGGAGACGTCGCTGCACCGTACGTGTGTTGAACGCGGAGGTGCCGTCCGTTCGGCACTCGGTCATCGGTGATTTGGATCACGGCGAGTACGACTCCGTCATCCACGTTCATTGGAACGCTTCCGCTCGCGATCTACAAGGGTATGTAGATCCACTCCTTTCCCCTCGTTGCTAGTAGACTCCATAGATGCATCTTGGTGAGCGTAGGAAAATTTTAAATTATGCTACGATTCCCAACAGTGGCATCATGAGCCAGGTCTATGCGTAGTTACTATGCACGAGTAGAACACAAAGAAGTTGTGGGCGTTGAGTTTGCCAATTCTTCTTGCCGCTACTAGTCTTTTCTTGTTTCGGCGGCATTGTAGGATGAAGCGGCCCGGACCGACCTTACACGTACACTTACGTGAGACAGGTTCCACCGACTGACATGCACAAGTTGCATAAGGTGGCTAGCGGGTGTCTGTCTCTCCTACTTTAGTCGGAACGGATTCGATGAAAAGGGTCCTTATGAAGGGTAAATAGAAATTGGCAAATCACGTTGTGGTCATACGTAGGTAAGAAACGTTCTTGCTAGAAACCTACAAACCACGTAAAAACTTGCAACAACAATTAGAGGACGTCTAACTTGTTTTTGCAGCAAGTGCTATGTGATGTGATATGGCCAGAAGATGTGATGAATGATATATGTGATGTATGAGATTGATCATATTCTTGTAATAGGAATCACGACTTGCATGTCGATGAGTATGACAACCGGCAGGAGCCATAGGAGTTGTCTTTATTATTTTGCATGACCTGCGTGTCATTGAATAACGCCATGTAAATTACTTTACTTTGTTGCTAAACGAGTTGGCCATAGAAGTAGAAGTAATCGTTGGCGTGACGACTTCATGAAGACACAATGATGGAGATCATGATGATGGAGATCATGGTGTCATGCCGGTGACAAAGATGATCATGGTGCCCCGAAGATGGAGATCAAAGGAGCATGATGATATTGGCCATATCATGTCACTATTTGATTGCATGTGATGTTTATCATGTTTCTGCATCTTATTTGCTTAGAACGACGGTAGCAAGTAGGATGATCCCTTATAATAATTTCAAGAAAGTGTTCACCCTAACTGTGCACCGTTGCAAAGGTTCGTCGTTTCGAAGCACCACGTGATGATCGGGTGTGATAGATTCTTACGTTCGAATACAACGGGTGTTGACGAGCCTAGCATGTACAGACATGGCCTCGGAACACACGCAATACACTTAGGTTGACTTGACGAGCCTAGCATGTACAGACATGGCCTCGGAACACGGAGGACCGAAAGGTCGAGCATGAGTCGTATAGAAGATACGATCAACATGGAGATGTTCACCGATCTTGACTAGTCCGTCTCACATGATGATCGGACACGGCCTAGTTGAACTCGGATCATGTTTCACTTAGATGACTAGAGGGATGTCTATCTGAGTGGGAGTTCATAATCAGATGAACTTCATTATCATGAACATAGTCAAAAAGTATTTGCAAATTATGTCATGGCTTGCGCTTTAGTTCTACTAGTTAAGATATGTTCCTAGAGAAAATTTAGTTGAAAGTTGGTAGTAGCAATTATGCGGACTGGGTCCGTAAACTGAGGATTGTCCTCATTGCTGCACAGAAGGCTTATGTCCTTAATGCACCGCTCGGTGTGCTGAACCTCAGCGTCGTCTGTAGATGTTACAAAACATTTGACATACACGTTTTGATAACTACGTGATAGTTCGGTGCGGTTTAGAATTGTGGCACCAAAGACGTTTCTGAAACGTCGCAGAACATGTGAGATGTTCCGAAGACTGAAATTGGGATTTCAGACTAGTGCCCACGTCAAGAGGTATGAGACCTCTGACAAGTTTCTTAAGCCTGCAAACTAAGGGAGAAAAGCTCAATCGTTGAGCGTGTGCTCAGATTGTCTGAGTGCCACAATCGCTTGAATCGAGTGGGAGTTAATCTCCCAGATGAGATAGTGATAGTTCTCCATAGTCACTGCCACCAAGCTAGTAGAGCTTCGTGATGAACTATAACATATCAAGGATAGTTATGATGATCCTTGAGCTATTCGCGATGTTTGACACCGCGAGAGTAGAAATCAAGAAGGAGCATCAATTGTTGATGGTTAGTAAAACCACTAGTTTAAGAAGGGCAAGGGCAAAAGGGATACTTCATGAAACAGCAAGTCGTTTGCTGCTCTAGTGAAGAATCCCAAGGTTGAACCCAAACCCGAGACTAAGTGCTTCTGTAATGAGAGGAACGGTCACTGAAGCAGTACTACCCTAGATACTTGGTAGATGAGAAGGCAGGCAAGGTCGACAAAATATATTGGATATACGTTATATGAATGTGTACTTTACTAGTACTCCTAGCAGCACCAGGGTATTAGATACTGGTTCGGTTGCTAAGTGTTAGTAACTCGAAATAAAAGCTGCGGAATAAATGGAGACTGGCTAAAGGTGAGATGACGATATGTGTTGGAAGTGTTTCCAAGGTTGATGTGATCAAGCATCGCATGCTCCCTCTACCATCGAGATTTGGTGGTTGCGCTGAACATGATTGGATTATGTTTACCGCAAAACGGTTATTCATTTAAGGAGAATAATGGTTACTCTGTTTATTTGAATAATACCTTCAATGGTCTTGCACCTAAAATGAATCTCGATCGTAATGATACACATGTTCGTGCCAAAAGATATAAGATAGTAATGATAGTACCACATACTTGTGGCACTGCAACTTGAGTCATATTGGTATAGAACGCATGAAGAAGCTCCATGTAGATGGATCTTTGGACTCACTCGTTTTTGAAAAGATTGAGACATGCGAACCATGTCTATTGGTATATATGCATGAAGAAACTCCATGCAAATGGATCGTTTGGACTCACTTGATTTTGAATCACTTGAGACATGCAAATCATACCACATGGGCAAGATGACTGAAAGTCCTCGTTTTCAGTAAGATGGAACAAGAGAGCAACTTATTGGAAGTAATACATTTTGATGTACGCAGTCCAATGAGTGTTGAGGCATGCAGTGGATATCGTTATGTTCTTACTTCACAGATGATTTGAGTAGATGCTGAGTGTATTTACTTGATGAAACACTAGTCTGAATTATTGAAAGGTTCAAGTAATTTCAGAGTGAAGTTGAAGATCGTCGTAACAAGAGGATAAAATGTCTGTGATATGATTATAGAGATGAGTATCTGAGATACGAGTTTGGCACACAATTGAGACATTGTGGAAAGTGTTTCACAATTAATACCGCCTGGAACACCATAGTGTGATGGTGTGTCCGAACATCATAACTGCACCCTATTGGATATGGTGCATACCATGATGTTTCTTATCAAATTACCACTATCGTTTATGGGTTAGGCATTAGAGACAACCGCATTCACTTTAAAAGGGGCACCACGCAATTCCGTTGAGACGACACCGTTTATAGAAACCTAAGTTGTCGTTTCTTAAAAGTTTGGGGCTGCGATGCTTATGTGAAAAAGTTTCAGGTGATAAGCTTGAACCCAAAGCGGATAAATGCATCTTCATAGAATACCCAAAAACAGTTGGGTATACCTCCTATTTCAGATCTGGAAGCAAAAGTAATTGCTTCTAGAAACGAGTCCTTTCTCGAGGAAAAGTTTCTCTCGAAAGAATTGAGTGGGAGGATGGTGGAGACTTGATAAGGTTATTGAACCGTCGCTTCAACTAGTGTGTAGCAGGGCACAGGAAGTTGTTCCTGTGGCACCTACACCAATTGAAGTGGAAGCTTATGATAGTGATCATAAAACTTCGGATCAAGTCACTACCAAACCTCGTAGGACGACGAGGATGCGCACTAGTTCAGAGTAATGCGTGATCCTGTCTTGGAAGTCATGTTGCTAGGCAACAATGAACCTACGAGCTATGGAGAAGCGATGGTGGGCCCATATTCCGACGAATGGCTCGAGGCCATGAAATCCGAGATAGAATCCATGTATCAGAACAAAGCATGGACTTTGGTGAACTTGCCCGATGATCGGCAAGCCATTGAGATAAATGGATCTTTAAGAAGAAGACGGACATGGACGGTAATGTTACCGTCTATGAAGCTCGACTTGTGGCAAAGAGTATTTTCACAAGTTCAAGGAGTTGACTACGATGAGTTTTTCTCATCCGTAGCGATGCTTAGGTCCGTCGGAATCATGTTAGCATTAGCTGCATTTATGAAATCTGGCAGATGGATGTCAAAACAAGTTTCCTTACCAGTTTTCGTGAGGAAAGGTTGTATGTGATACAATCAGAAAGGTTTTGTCGATCCTAAGGATGCTAAAAGGTATGCTAGCTCCAGCGATCCTTCCATGGATTAGAGCAAGCATCTCGGAGTCAGAATATACGCTTTGATGGAGTGATCAAAGTTTTTGGGTTTATACAAAGTTTGTTGGAAACTTGTATTTACAATAAAGTGAGTGGGAGCGCTACAACATTTCTGATAAGTATATGTGAATGACATATTGTTGATCCAAAATGATGTAAAATTTCTGGAAAGCATAAAGGGTTGTTTGAAAGGAGTTTTTCAAAGGAAGACCTGGATAAAGCTGCTTACATATTGGGCATCAAGATCCATAGAGATAGATCAAGACGCCTGATGATACTTTCAAAAGACAGCACACCTTGACATGATTTTGAAAGAGTTCAAAATAGATCAGCAAAGAAGGAGTTCTTGGCTGTGTTACAAGGTGTGAGTATTGAGTGAGACTCAAGACCTGACCACAGCGGAAGATAGAGAAAGGACGAAGGTCGTCCCCTATGCTTTAGACATAGGCTCTATAGTATGCTATGCTGTGTACCGCACATGTAGTGTGCCTTGCCATGAGTTGGTCAAGAGGGTACAATGGTGATCCGGGAAAGGATCTCATGACAGCGGTCAAACTTATCCTTAGCACCTAGTGGATTAAGGAATTTTCTCGATTATGGAGGTGGAAAGGAGTTCGTCGTAAAGGGTTACGTCGATGCGAACTTTGACACTAATCCGGATGACTCTGAGTAGTAAACCGGATTCGTATAGTAGAGCAATTATTTGAAATGGCTCCAAATAGCGCGTGGTAGCATCCACAAGATGACATAGATATTCGTAAAGCACACGGTTCTGAAAGGTTCAGACCCGTTGACTAATAACCTCTCTCACAAGCATAACATGACCAAACCAGAACACATTGAGTGATAATCACATAGTGATGTGAACTAGATTGTTGACTCTAGTAAACTCTTTAGATGTTGGTCACATGGTGATGTGACCAGTGAGTGTTAATCACATGGTGATGTGAACTAGATTATTGACTCTAGTGCAAGTGGGAGACTGTTGGAAATATGCTCTAGAGGCAATAATAAATGGTTATTATTATATTTCTTTGTTCATGGTAATTGTCCATTATTCATGCTATAATTGTATTGTCCGGAAATCGTAATACATGTGTGAATACATAGACAAAACCATGTCCCTAGTGAGCCTCTAGTTGACTAGCTCGTTGATCAATAGATGGTTACGGTTTCCTGACCATGGACATTGGATGTCGTTGATAACGGGATCACATCATTAGGAGAATGATGTGATGGACAAGACCCAATCCTAAGCATAGCATAAAAGATCGTGTAGTTTCGTTTGCTAGAGCTTTTCCAATGTCAAGTATCTTTTCCTTAGACCATGAGATCGTGCAACTCCCGGATACCGTAGGAGTGCTTTGGGTGTGCCAAACGTCACAACGTAACTGGGTGACTATAAAGGTGCATTACGGGTATCTCCGAAAGTGTCTGTTGGGTTGGCACGGATCGAGACTGGGATTTGTCACTCCGTGTGACGGAGAGGTATCTCTGGGCCCACTCGGTAATGCATCATCATAATGAGCTCAATGTGACTAAAGCGTTAGTCACGGGATCATGCATTGCGGTACGAGTAAAGAGACTTGCCGGTAACGAGATTGAACAAGGTATTGGGATACCGACGATCGAATCTCGGGCAAGTAACATACCGATTGACAAAGGGAATTGCATACGGATTGATTGAATCCTCGACACCGTGGTTCATCCGATGATATCATCGTGGAACATGTGGGAGCCAACATGGGTATCCAGATCCCGCTGTTGGTTATTGACCGGAGAGGCGTCTCGGTCATGTCTGCATGTCTCCCGAACCCGTAGGGTCTACACACTTAAGGTCCGGTGACGCTAGGGTTGTAGAGATATATGTATGCGGAAACCCGAAAGTTGTTCGGAGTCCCGGATGAGATCCCGGACGTCACGAGAGGTTCCGGAATGGTCCGGAGGTAAAGATTTATATATGGGAAGTCTTATTTTGGTCACCGGAAAAGTTTCGCGCTTTATCGGTATTGTACCGGGAGTGCCGAAAGGGGTCCGGGGGTCCACCAAGGGGGTCCACCAGCCCCGGGGGGCCACATGGGCTGTAAGGGGTGCGCCTTGGCCTATATGGGCCAAGGGCACCAGCCCCAAGAGGCCCATGCGCAAGAGATAAGAGAAAAAGGGAGAGTCCTAAAGGGGGAAGGCACCTCCGAGGTGCCTTGGGGGGGAAGGACTCTCCCCTGGCCGCACCCTTCCTTGGAGGAAGGGGCAAGGCTGCGCCCCCCCTCTCCCTTGGCCCTATATATAGTGGGGGGAAGGGAGGGCAGCAACATCTAAGCCTTGGGCGCCTCCCTCCTCCCCTGCAACACCTCTCTCTCTCTCAGAAGCTTGCAAAGCCCTGCCGGAGAGCCGCTACATCCACCACCACGCCGTCGTGCTGTTGGATCTCCATCAACCTCTCCTCCCTCCTTGCTGGATCAAGGAGGAGACGTCGCTGCACCGTACGTGTGTTGAACGCGGAGGTGCCGTCCGTTCGGCACTCGGTCATCGGTGATTTGGATCACGGCGAGTACGACTCCGTCATCCACGTTCATTGGAACGCTTCCGCTCGCGATCTACAAGGGTATGTAGATCCACTCCTTTCCCCTCGTTGCTAGTAGACTCCATAGATGCATCTTGGTGAGCGTAGGAAAATTTTAAATTATGCTACGATCCCAACAAATACAATATATAATTTAAGTAGCACATATCATAGCCCTCATTAGAATGACTCTTCCAAACTTACTTCTTTATCTAGAACTTCAATCACTCTTCTACTAAAACAAAAATAAAAACTTAGTTCTCTACTTTATTCGCGTGGGTTGGCTCCCATGAAGCATTTGTTTTCGGTCGGTTAGCTCGACCGTAGTGGTGATCACGGTGGTGCAAACACACCGAGACCATAGATTCTAGCATTCACAATAATGCCTTCTCCAGTATAGATCTTCATTTTCTTTTTCCTGGGGAAATGTCTCACAAAAGGATCTTTAGCTAGTAAGTCAAATCTCACATTCCCCTCAAACACATTTATCACGGCATTGATAGTCCTTAGAAAAGGTCTACCGAGAATTATAGGAGCAATAGGATCTTCAGGCATATCTACTATCACAAGATCAATCATGACAGGGCTATCATTAATTTGAAGTATAACCTCATGATTAATGCCTACTGCCTGAGTAAAAGTAGAATTGGTCATATTCCATATAATCTCAGTAGTTGCATAAGGACCTAGATTGAGACTATCATAAATAGTTTGGGGATAGTGGAAACACTAGCCCCTAGATCACATAAAGCACTAAATTTATTCAATCCAATCTCCATCCCTATAGTAGGTTCAAAAGCATCTTCCTGCTTAGCTGGTAACTTACTGCAAAGCTTCTTTCTCTCACCATCAAGTTCACGCACCTTGCCTGTAACTTGTTCAACAAAGACATTATATGCTTCGTTATTAGTTACCTCAAGTAGTGGATATTTCATTGGAAACATCTTTACAAAATTAGTAACGGTATAACATATTCTGGCACATGGCTTGTTTCCAGTTCTTCGGTCTTCCTTTCATTGCTTCTCAAGAATTTAACATCTTCAATCGGGTTAGGTTCCGGTTTACCTGCCAACTTGGCTAGGATTAATGTTTGGCTTTCTACAATTTTACCCACTTGTGCTTCCATATTTCTTGGATCTTCCTTCAAGTATCTGCACATCATTTGTTAGTCCAACAACCTTACTGGTCAACTAACCAAGTAAATTATCATGATTCTTCAAGATATTCTTGAAGTTTTCATTCTGCTCAGTTTGACTAGCAATACAGCTTTTAAGAGTTTCTTCAAGGGTATTTCTATTGCTCCTACTAGCTCCACTAAAATTATTCGATGCTCCTCCATTATTAGGATAAGGAATTCTAGGAGCATAACCATTAATTTTCCAGTTAGGATTATAGCTATTACGAGCAATAAAATTCACATCACTAGTTTCTTCATTGGTGATGACATTCACATTTACCTCTTCTTTACCTTTTATCACGGAGATAAGTTCATCAAGTTTGGCTGTCAACTCTGTGCTACTTTCCTCAATGGCATTCACCCTCTTGGCGGTGGCTCTTTCAACATGCCATTGGGCATGGGTTTCTAGCATATCATGAAGTAGTTTCTTTACATCGTCTATGGGCTTTCCCATGATTGTTCCTCTTGCAGCTGTGTCAAGCATAGTTTTTGACATGTGATTTAAACCATTATAAAACATATGAAGGATCAACCATTCCTCCATTCCATGATTAGGACAGTTCCTTATAAATTCTTTCATTCTATCCCACGCAAGCACTAGTGGCTCACATTCTTTCTGCTTGAAACCTGTAATCTGATAACGTAATTGCATAATTTTTGTAGGTGGACAAAACTTGGATGAAAATTTGCTGCAACAATCAGGCCAAGAGTAATACTGCCTCTAGGTAGGTCTAGAAGCCATTCTTTTGCTTTTCCTCTCAAAGAGAAAGGAAATAGACACAAGTTCAAAGTGTAAAGGTCATAATCTCTAATGTGTGTTGTATTGAACAATTTAGTGAAATTACGCAAGTGCATATCAGCATCTTCAGACGTGGCATTGAAGGACGCAAAGGCTGCCGAGGAGCGCTGCTGTGCGGCGGAGGCTGAGCTGAAAGCCCTTCGCGGCGAGCAGGCCACCCACACCCGCCAGCTTTTGAGGAGCAGGAGGAGAAGCTGAAGGCCCGGGAGGCTGCGATCGCCGACCGTGACGCCGAGCTGGAGCAGGTAGCCTGGGAACAGGCCACGGAGCGCGGCCACCTAGAGAAGCTGAAGGAGGAGGTGGAGGCGTCCCATGCTAAGCTCGTCTCCAAGGACGAAGCTCGGCTGGAGGCCAGGGAGAAACTTCTCGCCGCCGCTGAAGAGGCGGCCGCCGTGGGGCGCGATGCCTTCGTCTCCCTCGAGCAGAGGTCCCGCAAGGCACTGCAGGGCCTCTATGGGGAGGGGTACGAGAAGCCGATGGCGACTCCGAAGCAGGGCCCCGCTGGCTGCTCCCCAAGCTTGCCTCGGCACTTGAGGGCATCATCGTTGGAGTGGGCCCGCTGGTGGAGGGAGAGGCTCGCGCGCTTTTTACCTCAGCCGCGATGCGCATCTTCAGCCACCTCCATCTTCGGGACCCCAACTTCGATTTTGGCACATTGCTCGAGCTCATGGATCCTGAGCTTCACGACGCTGCTGCGAAGGCTGTGGAGAAAACGGTGGAGGCCCTACTGCAGAAGTTCCTCGCCATTGACCCCGCGGCCACGGCTAATGGCAAGGATAGCGGCGACGTCGTCGATGGCGGGCCTCCCCAGGTGGGCGACGGCGGTGCCCAAGGTTGACGAATAAGCTTGAAGGCGGCGCTTCCTCCCATTTTATTCCTGCAACATTTATCGTGCCTCGCGGAGGCGTAAGAACTTTGGGCTTTGGGCTTTAAGAGACAATATGTTTTGTAATAATTTGCTAGGGTTTTGCGATTTCCTTTCCGTTTGCTTTAACGTTCTGCGTCGGCAGGGCCCGGCCCCGCGCATACCTCAACCGCCGTTGGGGCGTCCGGATCACCAGGACGAGACCAAGGGTGAGGGGCTATGTGACCAGTTAGGCTCCTGAGTCGCGATGCTCAGGAGTCCCCCTTGACGTATGAACAACCCTCGGGAAGGAAAGGCGGGAGTAGGTCTTAGCATTCTTTGTCGGTAGGGCCCGGGCCCGCGCATACCTCAACCGCCGTTGGGGCGTCCGGATCACCAAGACGAGACTAAGGGGTGAGGGGCTACGTGACCAGTTAGGCTCCTGAGTCGCGATGCTCAGGAGTCCCCATTGACGTATGAACAAACCCCCATACCTTTCCTTGTCGAGCTCTCGCTCAGGAGGGGCGTGTGAAGACCAGGTCTGAGGGACCTGGCGAGGTGGCATACGCTAGGCGTGACCTGAGCGTAGCCCCCGTGCCCAGCCCCCTCGCGGACTCTCCCGAGGGGAAAGCGGCGCAGTGAGGCTGGACACCGAGCCTGGTGGCTCGCCTGAGGTTACTGCAGCTGTGAGGCTACCCTCAGTTGTTTATCACCAGTGTGAAGCATGGCGCTTCCACTCTTGCACGAGCATATATAGCCGCTCCTCGATCGTGTCGTCTGCCAGCGTGGAGCATGGTGCTTCCACGGGTACGTGGGTGGGAGCTCCCTCTAACGGGAGACTCCGGGGCGTGTACAGCCCCGCCCTGACACGTGGCTTGCATGACAGGGCTTGTCGTGGAATTGTCACGGCAGTTTTCCTAGTGTGAGGACTTAGTCGTGAGGCCAACGCATCTATGTGGTAGCTTGAGAGGGGTTGAGCGGAACCGAGAGACGCAACACAAAACAAGGGTTTAGACAGTTGCAGGCCCCGGGAAACATCATCCGGTAACAACCCTACATGATGTTTGTGGCTAGGTCTCTTTATCATCACGAGGGAGTCGCCGTAAACCGGCTCTCCTAGTTATGTCTAGCCCTAAGATTCTTCCTCCTCCCCCTTGGGGTGCCCTGCCCCTCCTTATATAAGTTGAAGGGGCGGGTTACATGTAGAGTCCATCTCGGACTAAGACTTAAACTATTCTGACTTCTCTTCATGGGCTTCTTAACGTCTTGGGCTTCATAACATCTCAGGCTTATTACCCTAGACGACTCTATCTGTTGGGTTATGACTGTCAACCGGGTTACGTCTGTCTGCCAGGTTATGACTGTCTGCCGGGTTATGATTGTCTGCTGGGTTATGATTGTCTGTCGGGTTATGACTGTCTGCCGGGTTATGATTTTCTGCGGGTTATGACTTCCTGCCGGTTTACCATCTATCTTAACTATCTGTCTTAACTGTCTGCCTTAACCATCTGTCTTAACTCTTTGCCGGTTTACCAAGTCCCAGCCGGGTTATAACTCTGGCCGGGTCATACCGCGGGGTATATCCCCGAAATTAGCACCCAGTTTAATTTGGATTTATCCATGTTAAACTGATCCTGATCATCCTTAAGTCCTTGTTATTTCCTTCTTCTAGAAAATTCGGGTCAATAGGCCAGCTTCATAATCAATTTGCTGACATTGGTTTGTCCGAGAAAAATCTTATGAAGAATAATTCATTTGACACAACTCCCAATGCTTAACAAAAATATTGGTCCTTGAAATACTCATCTGATCTTCAGCCGGTTTAAGGATGTAGAACTTGCCGGTTTATCATTGCCTAAATTGCCGGTTTATAAATATTGATGGCACCGGGTTATAATTGTAGTTAACATCAAGCTTGAAAATATACCTCTTATATGCCTATCACTTGTAGCCCCCAAGTCTTAAGAAGGTAGCGTAGCAACAGCTTAAGACTTGCTTCAATATAAATGTCACCGCCTTGAAGAAAACTGATTTGTTCATCTCAGTCATTAGTCATAACCTGAGAATTCCACATATGTAGCCCCCAAGTGTCGGGTTGTCATGCTTGCAGCAACCTGGGACTTGAAATTGCTTTATGCTCATAAAAACTTCAACCAGTGTAGCCCCCATGGGCCGGGTCATTATGCAATAATGAACAGGGACTTTGTAAATATAATCATGTAGATTTGAGCAGTGATGTGTAGCCCCCAAGGGCCGGCTTAGTAAGATAATACTGAGTGGGACTTTATATATACTTTCATTGAAGTAACATCATATGATGTAACCCCCATCATGGGGCTTGAACCCACGTCCACAAGGCTAATAGCTTTGTGCTTTACCAACTGAGCAGTGGATCCTTCAATATAATGGATTAAAACTTGTGTACCTTAAATTTTTGACAGGAGCAATTGGTAGTCCCCAAGGGCTGGCTCATTATGATGTGATGAGTCGGGTCTTCAATAAGGCTAGTAAAAATGACTTTGCATTAGCCCCCAAGTGTCATGGTGCATGCTTGCAGCGACATGAGACTTGCATATTTGATGTAATCTCAACTTGAATAATGTAGCCCCCAAGTGCCGGGTCGTAAGCCTGCAGCGACTCGGGACTATTCCTTCCATTGTAGAATAAATCATATCCATCGGTAAAATAATATCCATTGCGCTAAGCAACTTCTGAAAACCTCAATCATAATACTAGTTATTGATAACCATAATAAAAATCCAGCCATGTTGGCTATTAAAAATTTGAATAATATAATCCAATGATTTATAAACGCATGATTCCAATGGCGCAATCCAAATATATACTGGCGACTTATAGTCGAAAGCCAGGCCGGGTAATAAACATCAGATATTATCTTATCTCATACTGGCGACTTATAGTCGAAAGCCAGGCTGGGTTAATAAACACCGGTTAATGTCATATATGACTCATAAGGCATTATGAGCCTTATTGGTTTTCAACCATGTATGATGATGTCATAAGAGAAAACGCAAAAAGACTTTCAAATCAAATCAACAGAAAAAATTCAAGGCTTACATAGGCCGCCAAGCCAAAATTTTCTTCTTCAATGAAACTAGCATTAGCCACTGGAAGGTACGTGCTTTCTGTGAGCCAGCCCTCATTTACCCAATCGACATTTTAACCCGGATAAGTTCATTTCTTGTTTAAAGATAGACTTATCAGGAGTACGCGGGGTTAGAGCAGCATCGTGCATCACAGGCCAATTTATCCAAGTTTCAAGGAAGGCGGCTTTATCAGCCTAAGCTTCTCCTTGTTATCCGTAAGCCATGCCCTCACATGACAAACGGGCGTTTTAACCTTAACCAGTTTAGGGTCTTGTTGAAAAGATTGACTGCTAAGAGTTCGCCGGGTCAATCAAGATTACCTGATGGAGAAGCATCTGGCATACAGGCAGGATAACCCGGGGTTTTAGGTGAATACACCTGGCTTCCAAGCCTGGCTTTTAAGCCTATCACAAGGGTTATAGCAACTCTTGTTCTTTAGAACAAGGAGCCCCCAAGCAATATTTTTGAGTTGTGCTCAGCGGGTACCTATGTTTGAGTTGTGCCTTTGCAACAGACTCTCTTTGGTCCCTTTAATTTTTCCTGAGAACACGAACTTTTGCGAGAGAAAATATTCTTCTTGAGCCGGAATTTTAACCCGGATATTTGAGAGCTTCAGAGCTTTGTAGGAGACAGATTTCCCTTGAACCGGATTGTAAACCGGATATTTGAGAGCTTCAGTAAGACTGACGTCCCTTGAGCCGGATTTTAAACCGGATATTTGAGAGCTTCAACGCTTTATGGGAGAGAGATGTCTCTTGAACCAGATTTTGAACCGGAATCCTTTCTGATGACCCGGAACTTCTTCATTGAGCCGGGATTTTGTAATTGTCATATACTTTTCAAGCCGAAAATTTTCTGACGGCCTTTAAATTTTCATCAATATAGCAGTAGCCTCCGGGGCCGGGTTATCTTTCCCTCCATCGTCCTGGGGTTCTTAAATTTGCTGAAATTGGCAAGATTTGCTGAGTCATGTCATCGTAGCCCCCGAGTCTTAAGACAAATCGAGGAGTTGTCTTGAGATTCTCCGTATTTGACCATAGCAGAAGGTATATATCATTGGTGTTGATAATGCGATGTGAATCCACAGAAGGTTGAGGTGACTGCGGTGGGTTATAAATGATCCCATATGAGCCGTGTTAGCAACTCGGCCAATGGTTCCTTCCAACTGGCTATTTGAAGTTAACCAAACTATAGTGGCGGCGACTTGTGCGCATGTCCATTGAGTCATCCAGCGCAGACGGCGGCTGATGATAATTTGCCTCCAATTTGTTGGAAGAAAACCGGGCTACCCAAGCAGTGACTTGCTCATATTCAATAAACAGCTCATGCAGGCAGGTGCGGCCCGGTGTGTTGATGTAGACCAGACCTCAAGGGCGGCAGCGTAAGCACTTCCGTTGAGCACGGCAGCATGGGTAAATGTTAGTGCAAAATGATGATGCTATCCACTCCATATCCGCGATATAACTCCACTTCGGCGGTGAATAACTGTCCTGGTGCATTTGGATGACAGATGATCCAGTCGTCTCTGCCATGATCATGGAACAAAAAATATTAAAAGGAAAATAGTTGTTCTCAGAGGAATTTTAAGGTACGTTGAAAAAATAAATAAGGCGGATAGCACCTGATATTTTCCTGGGACGTCGAGCCAGCCATGTACATCGTTGGTTTTCCAACTGATCTGATTTTTACTCCTTCCACTTTTTTTTTCGCACCGCGTGTAAGATAATTATACTTGACGGCGGCTCAGAGGCACAGTTGCAACGGAGGAGAGCCGGCCGTAAGCGGAGGCGAGGCGCGATAGAACTGCAGCCCCTGCGGCCATATCCGTAGTAGTGGCGAAGCAAACCGGCTTGGAAGGAGACCAAACCGTGGCAGAGGCAACGACCACACTCGGTGGGTCAACACCGGGCGGTTTGGGCAGCGCCGTAGCAGAGGCGGAGGCCGGCAATGGAGACACGGCACGGGGGTGGCAGAACGGCGATCTCAGGGCAGTGCTCCGGCGCGGACGGACAAGAGGCCGCAGAAGTGTGGTCCGGCTTGAAACCACATCGAAAATGAGGCCGCAGTGGAGCAGCCCAGTTTGAGGCTGCTGCAGGGACAGCTTCAAGGCGCAGCTCGGAAGGCAGAGCGAGGCCGGGGCGGCTCAACGGGGTGAGGCCAGCTTGGCAGCTCATCAGTCAGGGGTGGCTCTCAGCTCCAGCAGCCGCAACATCTCCCACGTGAGCTCCAGCAGCCATAGTATGGGACGCAGGTAGGCCAGCTCGACGGCTCGTCAGTCAGGGGCGGCTGGAGGCGAGGACCGGGAGCGTGCGGAGGAACGACGGACCTGGAGCAAAGACGGTTTAAAGCCTGTAGAGGAAATCGCGACGGTGGCTCACAAGCGTTGAGGCAGAGACGACCGGCGATTGATTTGGCCAGTGGCGGTTTGTCGAGGCGACGGCGGCTTAAGGGCAGGCGAAGATAACAGAGGACCACGGTACAGGTCGCAACAACTGCTCACGGCTGAAGCGGAGCCAGGCGGCGCAACGGTCCGGGATGAATGGCGGTTCAAGCGACTCCAGCGACTCCCCGGCGGCAGATTCAGGCGAAGTTGCGGCGGCACAGAATGAGGCGGCGGCTCGGCGAAGGCGGTGACTCAAGGCCGCGCCGGTGAGGGCGACCACAGCGGAGGGCGAGGCCGGCCACAGCGGGGGCGCGTCGGCAGAGGCTGGTGGCTCGGCAAGGCCGGATTGGGGCGTCTCCCAGGCGGGCTTTGGCGACGTCCACGGCGAAGGCGAGAGGCGGGTCATGGTTGCGCCGGTGACTCGTCTGATGGCGGTTGAAGAAGAGGCGCAAGGCGCGCGGGCAACCAGCATGGGCGGCTCAGCTCCGTACCGGCGGTGGATCGAGGCGGCTCATGGTGGACTTGGTGTCGGCCGTCCATGGCTGTAGCTGAAGCTGTGCGAGGTGGCGGCTCTCAGTGACCGAAGCAGAGGCGTAACCCGGCAGGGACCGGTGTGCGGCGTTGGCGCGGCTGCGGGGATGGCCCTGACGGCGGAGGCGAGCCAGCAATAGCAGAGGTGAGCCAGCGACGGCGGCTAGGAGTGACTCAGAGCGTGGTGGCGATTTGCAGGCGGCCGGCGGCGGCCGGCCGCGATGTGGTTAACGACTTGGTGTCAAGAGGCGGCTCACAATAGAGGTGGAACAAGGTCTACCGCGGCGAGGGCGGTTCACAGCAGCACGAAGCGCGGCGGCTTATAGGCCAGGGCGCTCATGGACGAGGAGGCCTCGAGGCATGAGGCGGAAACAGGCGCGCCATGAAGGCAACTGGCGGCTCGCGCATGGGCCGCAGCTCAGACAACGGCAACCACGGCCACAGAGGCAATGACGGACCTCGACGGCGGCTCGGGACAGAGGTGGCGCGACCACGGCTCGGACGCGGCCAAGGACGAACCAGTCCAAAGTGACGGCGGTCAGGGCGGCTTGTAGTCCGGGTCGGAGTGCGTACGGCCGGGCGAATCCGAGGCAAAAAAGGCACATTGGGGCAAAGACGGCGGCTGGAGCGATAGCGAGATCCGGGTTGTGGCCGTTTGAGGCGTCCAGCCGAGGCAAGGCAGTAGTTTGAGGAGGCCCGGCGACGAGTTGACCAAGCGAAAGCTATGGCAAATGTGGCCCAGGGCGAAGACGAGCCCGGTCCGGCGAGGGTGGTTCGAGGCAACGGCTGAGACGGCCATGCCGACCTGCGGCAGCCCGAGGTGGAGTTTAACCCAGAGCAGAGGAGCGGGTCGTCGCCGGCTGTGGTTGAACGGCAATCGAAGGTGAGTTTAACAAGTCCAGTTGACGGTCGATAATCCGTTCCCAGGTCGTGGCCGGCTTAAGGCGAATCCGTAGAAGCAACGACGGACGCTCATGACTCGATGATGGCGGTTTATCAGATTCAGCAACTCCAGGAGGCGGGGCCAAATGGCGAGGTGAGGGCGAGTGAGCGCGAAGCTGGATGGTTCGGAGTAATAATTTGGCACGGCGGGGCCTGGCGACTTTCAACCAGGGAAAGCCGTATCGTAGGCGGCGGTTCGTGCGGTGAAACCGGCACGGTGAAAACGGCGACTTAGAGGCCGGCCACGAAAACACAACGATCCGGGCTTCTCAAGGCGGGTAGTAGCAGCTTGAAACAGGACTGCCAAGGAGGCTCAACCACGGTGAAGACCAGGCGGTGACTCGTTCGTAGATTCGTCGGAGCACTCATCCATCTCCGCGTCGTGACTCTTCTTAACTTGACCTCGTCTTCTCTGGTTTGGAGTTGAAACAGCAACAGTGCAAGCACACGTGATGGCAGCGATTAAGCGGACACATCCTTTTCTAAGAAGATCTGTTGATCTTGGCAACTCAAAATCCACCAAATAAGTCGCAAGATGGTGGCGTAACCCTAATTCCTCTTGATCTCAATTTTGCGTATGTCGCCGCTGAAAACTTTTTTGATTTTGACTGATTGAACTCGCAGTTGATATAGATCCTTCAAAAACCCCGGTCTTTTCTTCATCCGGACGCGAACTTCTCAAACCCTAGATCAGATCCCTCCAAGAACTCAACACCACCGTTCTGCCGCCCCACGGTGGGCGCCAAGTGTCGTGGAATTGTCACGGCAGATGTCCTAGTGTGAGGACTTAGTCGTGAGGCCAACGCATCTATGTGGTAGCTTGAGAGGGATTGAGCGGAATCAAGAGACGCAACACAAGACAAGGGTTTAGATAGCTTCGGGCCCCGGGAAACATCATCCGGTAACAACCCTACATGCTGTTTGTGGCTAGGTCTCATTATCATCACGAGGGAGTCGCTGTAAACCGGCTCTCCTAGTTATGTCTAGCCCTAAGATTCTTCCTCCCCCTTGGGGTGCCCTGCCCCTCCTTATATAAGTTGAAGGGGCGGGTTACATGTACAGTCCATCTCGGACTAAGACTTAAACTATTCTGAATTCTCTTCATGGGCTTCTTAACGTCTTGGGCTTCATAACGTCTCGGGCTTATTAACCCTAGGCGACTCTGTCTGTTGGGTTATGACTGTCAACCGGGTTACCACTGTTTGCCGAGTTATGACTGTCTGCCGGGTTATGATTGTCTGCCGGGTTATGATTGTCTGTCGGGTTATGACTGTCTACCGGGTTATGATTGTCTGCCGGGTTATGACTTCCTGCCAGTTTACCATCTGTCTTAACTATCTGTCTTAACGATCTGCCTTAACCATCTATCTTAACTTTCTACCGGTTTACCAAGTCCCAGCCGGGTTATAACTCTGGCCGGGTCATACCGCGGGGTATATCCCCGACAGGGCTAGAGGAGGTGTGTATGGGCACTCGTGAGCCAGCGCGGGACTCACGAGGCCCTACCTCAAGGCGGGTTGCAACTGAATTTGATTCGGAACACTTGTGATAGTCCTGCGAGATGGTTAGGGGACCTGCGCTGAGTGAATTTCCTGAGGTTATCGTATGAGAAGGCCAAACACCAACGACCCCAGGAGGTGACGTGAACGGGGCCGGCCTGCCAGACAGAGCTCAGCCGTTGGGTTAGTCGACGCTGCAGGGACGGACCCGAGCACAGACACCGTGCCCAGTCTTCTCATGCGAAAGTCCTGAAGAAAGACAACCGGCGCGCGGCTCCCGTGGTGGCAAGGCCCCAGGTCGCGCGCCCTAACTTATCTGCCCCCGATTAGCTCATGCGAGAACAAGGCACCAAGGACCATGGGAGGTGACGTGCACGGGAGCTAGCCCGCGAGCCAGAGCTCAGCCACTTGGGTTTAGCAACGCTGCAGGGACGGACCCGAGCACAGACGCCGTGTCGGTCCTTAATCATGAGGCAGTCGAGGGTGGGTTCACAAGGGTGTACGACGTTCATGGCATCGAATCACCGGAGAAATAGGTGATAATCATAAAGCAACTCATGATCAAAGGGTAGAGCCAGTTCTGATAGATGCAAAACGATACATGCCGCAGGGACGGACCCACGCGGCTTGGGGATAGTGCAGCCCGAGGGGCGCCCCCAACTGAATGAACTAAAAAAGTGTCACCTCGCACCGTTGCTGAAGAGGTGTTGGAGTAGCCGATGACGCGTGATGCAGAAGTCGTTCCTCATGAGTCACCCAGGCCCTGAACCTCACAAGGCTCTGGAGGCCCGGGGGCTCGCGAGGGTTCGTCGCCTCCTCCGATCGGATCGCCTGGTGCCTGGCCTCACGAGCTGCTAGCATGCCCCGCATGTGGCACTGGTGCACAACAGCCCTGTTCAGCAAACCGAAAGGCATGCGAACGTAGTTGTGAGGGGGGGGGCTCGCACCAGCCAACGTGGGACGTGTCGTGGATTTGTCACGGCATATGTCCTAGTGTGAGGACTTGTCATGGGGCCAACGCAACTAGGTAGTAGCCTGAACGGGGTTGATCGGAATCGAGAGACGCAAGGCGGGTTAACACACAAGACAAGGGTTTAGACAGCTTCGGGCCCCGGGAAACATCATCCGGTAATAGCCCTACATGCTGTTTGTGGCTAGTTCTCATTATGCTCATGAGGGAGTTGTTATATAAGCCGGCTCCCCTTTTGTTGTATCTAGCCTTCAAGATTACTTCGCCCCTCTTGGGGTGCCCTGCCCCTCCTTATATAAGTTGGAGGGGCGGGTTACATGTGGAGTCCCAATAGGATTAGGACTAGTCTATCTTCTAATACAAGCCGGGTACAAGTCCAGATCTTGATTCCTTGTAAGGGAAATATCCCTCACGCCTTTCCTCTTAAGCCGACCCACCATCACATGAACCGGCCTACTGGGCCTTGGTCCTTTATCGTCCGTCTGACCCGCCCGCCGGGTCACCAGTGAGTCGCAATGTTCAGGCGGGTTGCCCGTAAACCGCCAGGTCCGGGCGGGTCGCCAGTGAGTTGCCAAGCTCCAGCCGGGTCATACATCCGGTGGGTTACACCGCGGGGTATATCCCTGACATTAGCCCCCAGTTTAGCTTGGATTTATCCATGGTAAAATTATACTGCAAAATAAACACAAGAACAAATTTGACAGATTGTGCTCCGGGTTAAAAGTTTTCCTGAACCGGCACCTGATCATTCTTAAATCCTTGTCATTTCCTTCTTGATATGTGTCCATGACTTATAGCAAATCTCCTTTAGTAGATATGTTCAAACTTTGCCAATGCAAAAAATCCGGGCACTTCTTCTGAAAATTCTGGGTCAATAGGCCAGTTTCATAGTCACTTTGTTGACATTAGCTTCTTGTAGAAAAATATTGTGCAGAATAATTCAGTTGATTCAGCTCCCAATGCTTAACAAAAATATTGGTCTTGAAATACTCATCTGATTTCAGTCGGCTTGAAGATGTAGAACTTGTCGGTTTGTAAATATTGATGGCACTGGGTCATATCAAGCTTGAAAATGTACCTCCTTATATGCATGTCACTTGTAGCCCCCAAGTCTTAAGAAGGGAGCATAGTAATAGCTTAAGACTTAAATTCAAAAGTCAGGGCAGGTTATCAAACCTCGCATATTTATATAACCAGGAAAACATACCTGTAGAATTGGCTCATATTGCCGGCTTACATCGCCATATCCAATGAGGGAAATAATCCAATGATTTATAAGCGCGTGATTCCGATGGCGCAATCCAAAGTATACTAGCAACTTAAAGTCCATAGCCAGGGCGGTTTACCAAACCCAAAATATTCATATCATTATTGAAAGACATACCTGTAGATTAACACCATGGTGATGCCATGATAATTATAATCCGGGGCCAGTATCAACTCGGAGTCATGAAATATCATCATTTTGATTGCTCAAGGCAAAATATCCTGGCGGCTTAAAGTCTGCTTATCAGGGCGGGTTATCAAACCCAAAGATGCTCAATGAAGAGTCATATAATCAAGGCTACATGGCCTGTGAAATTGGTTCATACTTCCGGCTTACAGCGCCATATGCAGTAAAGGTAACAGCCCAAAAATTTAGAGCACAGTGCTTTGTTCAATTTATTCATACTGCCGGCTTACAGTGCCAGATGTAGCAAAGGGTAACATCCCAAAACCTAGAGTGCAGAACTCCAAGTGCATAATCATCAAACACTGGCGACTTTAACGTCCAAAGCCAGTCCGGGTTAGCAAAACTCCGGATAGACTCAAATATGGATCATAAGGATCAAGGCGACATGGCCCTAACCAACATTCAACCATATATCAATATGGCACAAAGGATGAACCCAAACAATGTTCAAAGTCAATATAAATCAGAAAAAACCAAGGCATTCATAGGCTGCCAAGCCTCAATGTCAAGTGTTATTCAAGGGTCGCACAGCCACTGAGTTAGTCCTTTATTCACACCTGTAAGCCGGGCCTCACATGAGCAATCGTCATTTTAACTTTGACAAGTTCAGGGTCTTTATAAGATTGACTGTCAAGAGTACGGTGAGTCATTCCAGGATTACCTAGGCGGAGTGGCAGACATACAAAGGTAGGATAACCCAGATTTTTGGTGAATACACCTGGCGTCCAAGCCGATCAAAAGGGTGAATATAGCTATGTTCATTAAACAGGAAGCCCCCGAGTGACCTTTAACAAGCCATCAAGGCAGGTTACCTATGTTTGAACTTCACATTATAGCAAGTTCTCTTTGGTAACAATTCATCTTGGGCAGAAAACCCCCAAGTTTATTTGCAATCAAGGCGTACAAGCCGGATCAAAGGGTAGTCATAGCTATACTCAGTGAGCAGGAAGCCCCCATGTTATTTGTAACAAGGCGTATAAGCCGGATCAAAGGGTAGTCATAGCTATGCTCAGTGAGCGGGAAGCCCCCATGTTATTTGTAACAAGGCGTATAAGCCAGATCAAAGGGTAGTCATAGCTATGCTCAGTGAGCAGGAAGCCCCCAAGTGACCAATAAGATAAGCCCATAAGGCAGGATACCCATGTTTGAACCGCGCATCATGGCAACAAGTTCTCTTTGGCAACCTTTAATTTTTCCTGAGAACTCGAACTTGCGAGAGATAGATTCTTTTTGAGCCAGAGTTTTAAACCGGATATTGAGATCTTCAAAGCTTTGTGAGATATAGATTTCCCTTGAGCCAGATTTTAAACCGGAATCCTTCATTTTAAGCCGGAAATTTTCTGACGGCCTTGAAATTCTCACCAATAGGGCAATAGCCTCCGAGGCTGGGTTATTTTTCCCTCCAATGACCCGGAGTTCTTGAATTCACTAAAATCGGCCAATTTTGCCTAGTCATGTCATTGTAGCCCCCGACTCTTAAGACGACCCAAGGAGTTGTCTTGAGATTCTCCATATTTGACCGTGATATAAACCGGTATGAGTCATTCAACAGCTCAGTGATATAACAATCCCTTTTGCAGTAGACAACTTGTCCTGCATTAGAGAACTTGCAAGTCAGAGTAATTGCTCTTTTAAAGAATGCAATATGTGATATAAAAATATACTGGATGGATTTCACCTGATATGTTAAGCCAGAAATTATCCACCACGGAGTTGATGATCACCACGGTAAAGCTGAAATCAATCACGGCCGAGTCGCCCGCCGGAGCGGACAGATGAGCCGGTCGCGGCATTGTAAGCCAGAGCGGATGGGTGAGGCAATCGTAGGCGCAAAAAGCCACGCGGACGGGTGAATCAACCATGTCATATTGATATAAATTGGGCCGTAAAAACGGCGGTTTGCACATATATTCATTGAGCATAATGGCACGGTCAGATGCTAGCGCATGCTAATGGTGGCGCCAGCTATACATCCATGTCACGATCATCGCACTTGCAATGAACAATTGTCCTGCATAAACAATATTGCAGACCAGGGCAAAGATAAACTGTTCTTTGACAAAAACAATATGTGCTAATAAAACAAACTTGGATGGATATCACCTAATTTGTTCGAATGATCACGGATGCTGGTGTGGATAATGCTGGACGTGCTCGGAAAAAATAGCCGGACAGATGCACGTCTAATGTAGCACTAGCACCCACATGGGTCTTCCTCTGTCTTTTCCCCCTTTTCTGAATAACAATTGGCTTCGAATGCCTTGAGATCCAAGTCAATGTGCTTGATGCACAACCAATGTTCATTAGTAATTGGTGCATGTGGACAGCGTCACTACCACTGCTGCTGAATAATGGTTTTCTCGCAGTGTATCAGACTAATCATCGGAGTCGCTTGTCCGGGCATAGCAATTAAAAATAGACCCTGTATCCTATATCCCTTGGCCTATCCCGTGTTCACATGATAATGCACCAGAGAAGTACTAGCCCACAGCGCGAGCGTCCGTCAAGCCAACTGCCACCACTTTTCCACACCTGCAACTCCGCGCGGGGCGAGCCCAGCGGCTCAGAGGCCACAGGCACGGCGGCTCCAGAACCCGGCAGTGGGCGACTTGGCGCAACATCAGATGCAGTATAGCGGCTCAAGAGCTGCAGCGGCAGCGCGTTGAGATGGCGGAGGCAGGCGGGTCAGAGGAGTTTCAGAGGCGCGAAGGCTCCTGAGGCGGGCGGCGGCGGCTCACCCCTGCGGCAGTTGATGCGGCGCTTTGGAGTGGTGATTTGGAGGCGGCTTAGTGTGGCGGCTGGCTGTAGAGAGGCGGGCGCCCCGAGGCGAGGACGCGGGTGCGGATGATGGACCAGTCTGGGTCGTGGCCGGCTCTGTCTCCGGGTCGTGGCCTCATGGGCCGTTTTCCCCTTTTTTTTGTAATGCACTGCACCCGTCCGGGTCCAAGTTGCAGGCGGCAATGACGAGGTCGACCGAGTCCTCCTCTTGTCGATTTACCCCACGTACGTCCCCATCTCAAGTTGTTCCAAAAAGGTCTGGATATTACGTGGAGTAGCAATTGATTTGACGTCCTGCTTTGTCAAACTTCACGTGGGTGCTTGTTCCCGAAATTAAAAAACAGCCACCATCACTGAACTATGCTGCTCCAATCATACAGTAACATAGCCAATCGGGTTATTATTCGAGTAAACTGCCTCGGGACTTGATGTAGACTGTGTTGGTTTAGTGGATTCGGGCGCGTCTCCATCTTTCTATTGGGAACAGAGATAACCCGTTATTTGGTAGTCACCGCAATCAGGCAAATCCTGGATGTATTTGCATGCGCTTGAAAACCTTGTCTATACTGGCTTCTGACGGCGGTGCTCTCCAAATTGATCTGGCTCCAGACCGACGGAAAACCAGGTCGCATGCGGTGGCTCGCGGGTCCAACCCTATTTTTTCTTAAACTCAAATCTCATAGATTATAAATCTAAATCGATGAACTTGAAGTTGATGTAGATCTTTCAAAACCAGCTCTTCTTTATCTAGAAAATCACGAATTTCTCGATCCCTGGGACAGATCCCTCCAAGAACTCAACACCACCGTGCGTACGCCCCACGGTGGGCGCCAAATGTCGTGGATTCGTCACGGCATATGTCCTAGTGTGAGGACTTGTCGTGAGGCCAACGTAACTAGGTAGTAGCTTGCACACGGTTGATCGGAATCGAGAGACACGAGGCGGGTTAACACACAAGACAAGGGTTTAGACAGCTTCGGGCCCCGGGAAACACCATCCGGTAATAGCCCTACATGCTGTTTGTGGCTAGGTCTCATTATGCTCATGAGGGAGTTGTTGTATAAGCCGGCTCCCCTTTTGTTGTATCTAGCCTTCGAGATTACTTTGCCCCTCTTGGGGTGCCCTGCCCCTCCTTATATAAGTTGGAGGGGCGGGTTACATGTGGAGTCCCAATAGGATTAGGACTAGTCTATCTTCTAATACAAGCCGGGTACAAGTCTGGATCTTGATTCCTTGTAAGGGAAATATCCCTCACGCCTTTCCTCTTAAGCCGGCCCACCATCACGTGACCCGGCCTACTGTGCCTCTCGCCTTTATCGTCCGTCTGACCCGCCCGCCGGGTCACCAGTGAGTCGCAATGTTCAGGCGGGTTGCCCGTAAACCTCCAGGTCCGGGCGGGTCGCCAAGCTCCAGTCGGGTCATACATCCGGCGGCTTACACCGCGGGGTATATCCCCGACAGGATGGCCAGAAGAGCTCCTGCGACACGGCCCTGTTGAGCCCAGGGATGTTGACGCAGGCGCGCAACTCGCTGTCCTCGTCGGGACAAGGAGCTGCGTCGAGCAGTGGGCGACGGTCGCCTCGCATAGCTCTTACCTCTTGAAGCTCCTCGATTGCCATGGTGATGAATTCCTGAGCACCTGGCGCTTCGCGCCTTGTGCCCTCTTGGTGGAAGCGCGCACTGAAGCACGCCTCCACATGGTGCCTGAGCGCCTCCCTCGTGACGCTGGCCAGGTCAGAGGCCCTCCAGAGGAGAGCCCCCGAGCCCAGCCTGAGAGGGGCGCTAGGCGCGCCTTCCTATGTGAGAGAGGGAGGCGCCCCATCAGTGGGCGCAGGTCCTGAGGCGGAGCCACCGGCCTCGCCATCCTCCTGAGGTCCATGGTGGAGCAGCTGCTTATTCTTCTTCTTGGGGACAACCTCAGGGGGATAGACAGCGCCTTCATCATCTGGGTCCTCGACAGCCGTAGGCTGGTAGGCGCGCTCAAGAGAGCACACCACGTCCTTCTCCTCGCAGGCGACCGTGATGACGCCGGAGCTTCCTGGCATTTTGACGACGTTGTAACCATGGTGAGTCGCCGCCATGACCTTGGCTAGGGCCGGATACCCAAGGATGGCATTGTACAGGAGATGGATGTGGGCGACGTCGAAGTCGATGAGCTCAGTGTGGTAGTTGTCGCGCTTGCCAAAGGTGACAGGGAGGCGGATCTGCCCTATCGGGGTGGTGGAGCCGTCGATCACTCCTGAGAAGGGCTTGGTAGGCTGTAGCTAGTCATAGGGCACCTGGAGTCGGTCGAATATCTCGACGGAAAGAACATTGAGCCCTACGCCGTCGTCGACGAGAATCTTGGTGACAAGGACGTTGTTGATGGTAGGCAAGCAGAGCATCGGGAGGGCACCGACAGTTTCCGCACACTTGAGCTGGTCGGAAGAGTTGAAGGTGATGGTGTACTTGGACCACCTGAGCGGACGTGTTGCCTCAAGCTTGGGGAGGGACACATTCACCTCACGAGCGAACTGTTTGAAGATGCGATGGTAGGAAGGGGCCTATGCGCCGCCTAGGATGCAAGCGATGGCACGAGGCTCTTGGAAGCCCCCAGCTCCCTCATGCTGGTGGTGGTCATCATTCCTTCTTGGTGGTGGCGGCAGCGGAGGAAGACCAGCATTGCCATGAGGGCGGTCCTCACGAGGCTGGTCTCTCCAGGGGCCCTCGCGAGGCTGGCCCTGCCAGCGGTCCTCATGAGGTTGATCACGCCATTCCTGGCGGGGTCACGGCCGGCCCAGCGTCCTCCACCTTGGCCACCTCCACGGCCGTAGACTCGGTCATTGTGCTCGGGGCGACGACCGAGGCACCCGTCGCGGATGGCCCTGATCTCCTAGCAGTTGGTGGTGTTGTGGCTGTGCATGTTGTGGAAGACGCAGAACGGGCGGCTGCCCTTGGACGACTCCGGGTGGTCGCAGCCGCACTTCATCTCTGGTTCGGCTGTGAGCACGACCGGTCCCTTGCGCTTCACATCCTTGGCCTTGGCCTTCTTGTCTTCTGGGTCGGTGATACGTCTCCAACATATCTATAAATTATGAAGTATTCATGCTATTATATTATCCTTCTAGGATGTTTTATATGCATTTATATGCTATTTTATATGATTTTTGGGACTAACCTATTAACCTAGAGCCCAGTGCCAGTTTTTGTTTTTTCCTTGTTTTTGAGTATTGCAGAAAAGGAAAACCAAACGGAGTCCAATTGACCTGAAATTTGACGAAGATTATTTTTGGACCAGAAGAAGCCCACGGGGCATCGGAGATGGGCCAGAAGAGTCCTGAGGCACCCACGAGGGTGGGGGCGCGCCCTACCCCCTGGGCGCGCCCCGCTACCTCGTGGCCACCTCGGAGAACCCCCCTAACTTGTTCCCGACGCCAAAACCTCTTATATATACATAAACCCCGAGAACATAACCTAGATCGGGAGTTCCACCGCCGCAAGCCTCTGTAGCCACCGAAAACCAATCTAGACCCGTTCCGGCACCCTGCCGGAGGGGTGATCCCTCACCGGTGGCCATCTTCATCATCCCAGCTCTCTCCATGACGAGGAGGGAGTAGTTCACCCTCGGGGCTGAGGGTATGTACCAGTAGTTATGTGTTTGATCTCTCTCTCTCGTGTTCTTGATTTGGCACGGTCTTGATGTATCGCGAGCATTGCTATTATAGTTGGATCTTATGATGTTTCTCCCCCTCTACTCTCTTGTAATGGATTGAGTTTTCCCTTTGAAGTTATCTTATCGGATTGAGTCTTTAAGGATTTGACAACACTTGATGTATGTCTTGCATGTGCTTATCTGTGGTGACAATGGGATATTCACGTGATCTACTTGATGTATGTTTTGGTGATCAACTTACGGGTTCCGTAACATTGTGAACTTATGCATAGGGGTTGGCACGTTTTCATCTTGACTCTCTGGTAGAAACTTTGGGTCACTCTTTGAAGTACTTTGTGTTGTTTGAATAGATGAATCTGAGATTGTGTGATGCATATCGTATAATCATACCCATGGATACTTGAGGTGACAATGGAGTATCTAGGTGACATTAGGGTTTTGGTTGATTTGTATCTTAAGGTGTTATTCTAGTACGAACTCTTGAATAGATCGATCCGAAAGAATAACTTTGAGGTGGTCTCGTACCCTACAATAATCTCTTCGTTTGTTCTCCGCTATTAGTGACTTTGGAGTGACTCTTTGTTGCATGTTGAGGGATAGTTATATGATCCAATTATGTTATTATTGTTGAGAGAACTTGCACTAGTGAAAGTATGAACCCTAGGCCTTGTTTCCTAGCATTGCAATACCGTTTACGCTCACTTTTATCGCTTGCTACCTTGTTGTTTTTATATTTTCAGATTACAAATACCTATATCTACCATCCATATTGCACTTGTATCACCAGCTCTTCGCCGAACTAGTGCACCTATACAATTTACCATTGTATTGGGTGTGTTGGGGACACAAGAGACTCTTCGTTATTTGGTTGCAGGGTTGCTTGAGAGAGACCATCTTCATCCTACGCCTCCCACGGATTGATAAACCTTAGGTCATCCACTTGAGGGAAATTTGCTACTGTCCTACAAACCTCTGCACTTGGAGGCCCAACAACGTCTACAAGAAGAAGGTTGCGTAGTAGACATCAGTCGGCCCCCGGAAGTTCCAGGAGGGAGAGGCGACCTTCCTCGGCCCTCGCACACTTGGTTGCCATGTTGAACATCTCCAGAGCCGTGCACAGGTCCTCGTGTATGGCGAGCTCCTCCCTCATCTTGACGTCGCGGACGCCGTCAGTGAATGCCGAGATGATGGCCTCATCCGACACCTTGGGGATCTTGAGGCAAACACTATTGAAGCGTTGGATGTACTTCTGCAAGGTCTCTCCTGACTGCTGCTTGATGTGCCGCAGGTCACCCGCAGCTGGTGGGCGGTCACGAGTGCCCTCGAAGTTGGCGACGAAATGCTCTCGCATCTCGTCCCAGGAGGAGATCGATCTCGCGGGGAGGTTCAGGAGCCACGAGCGCGCGCCGTCTTTGAGGGCCATGGGAAACCAGTTCGCCATAACCTTCTCGTCGTCATTGGCTGCCTCAATGCTCAGCTCGTAGAGCTGCAGGAACTCGGCAGGGTCGGGGGTGCCATCGTAGCATGGAGGCAGGTCGGGCTTGAACTTCCCTGGCCAGACGATGTCGCGTAGCTCCGGAGTGAACGCGCGACATCCCACTGTGGTCACGAGAGCCCGCCATAGAGGTGGAGTCTAATCTTCGCACTCGCGCGCCACCACCGCAGGCGGCGCGCGGTCTTGACGTGGTGGTGCTGGGAGCACACACGCATCTCCTTGCGGCCGCTGCACCACCTGGCAGCTTTCCTCGTCACGTGCCGGTGCCTTGCGCGGCGGGTCGCGCTGTGGAGCCTCGAGCCTTGGCTCGAGGGCGACGTCTTGTCGGGGAGGTGGAGGAGGCGCACCGTGGGCCACGTCCCCCGCGGCGGGCGGTGGGTGAGGCAGCAAGCGGGATGGCGCGGGAGACTCCCCGGCGGCGCTGACGAGCTTGGCGATGCGGTCCAGCCAGTCCTTGTGACGCCCCCGATTCAATCGTACACTAATCATACACACAAACGTGTACGATCAAGATCAGGGACTCACGGGAAGATATCACAACACAACTCTAAAAATAAAGTAAGTCATACAAGCATCATAATACAAGCCAGGGGCCTCGAGGGCTCGAATACAAGTGCTCGATCATAGACGAGTCAGCGGAAGCAACAATATCTGAGTACAGACATAAGTTAAACAAGTTGCCATAAAATGGCTAGCACAAACTAGGATATAGATCAAAAGAGGCGCAGGCCTCCTGCTTGGGATCCTCCTAAACTACTCCTGGTCGTTGTTGGCAGCCTGCACGTAGAAGTAGGCACCCTCGGTGTAGTAGGGGTCATCATTGACGGTGGCGTCTGGCTCCTGGGCTCCAGCATCTGGTTGCGACAACCGAGAGGAAAGGAAAGGGGGGAAAGAGGGAGCAAAGCAACCGTGAGTACTCATCCAAAGTAATCGCAAGCAAGGATCTACACTACTTATGCATTGGTATCAATGAAATGGATAGTATCTATGGACTAAACTACAGAATGCCAGAATAAGAGGGGGATAGCTAGTCCTGTCAAAGACTACGCTTTTGGCAGCCTCCATCTTGCAGCATGTAGAAGAGAGTAGATGGTAAGTTCACCATGTATCATCGCATAGCATAATCCTACCTGACGATCCTCTCCTCGTCGTCCTTTGAGAGAGCGATCACCAGATTGTATCTAGCACTTGAAAAGGTGTGTTTTATTAAGTAACCGGTTCTAGTTGTCCTAAGGTCGACGTACAACTCCGGGTCATCCTTTTACCAAGGATCACGGCTATTCAAATAGATAAACTTCCCTGCAGGGGTGCACCACATTACCCAACACGCTCGATCCCTCTGGCCGGACACACTTTCCTGGGTCATGCCTGAAGGAAACATGCCCTAGAGGCAATAATAAAGTTGTTATTTTATATTTCCTTATATCATGATAAATGTTTATTAATCATGCTAGAATTGTATTAACCGGAAACTTGATACATGTGTGAATACATAGACAAAACAAAGTGTCCCTAGTATGCCTCTACTTGACTAGCTCGTTAATCGAAGATGGTTAAGTTTCCTGACCAGAGACATGTGTTGTCATTTGATGAAAGGGATCACATCATTAGGAGAATGATGTGATGGACATGACCCATTCGTTAGCTTGGCATATTGATCGTTAAGTTTTATTGTTATTGCTTTCTTCATGACTTATACATGTTCCTCTAACTATGAGAATATGCAACTCCCGAATACTAGAGGAACACCTTGTGTGCTATCAAATGTCACAACGTAACTGGGTGACTATAAAGATGCTCTACATGTGTCTCCGAAGGTGTTTGTTGAGTTGGCATAGATCGAGATTAGGATTTGTCACTCCATGTATCGGAGAGGTATCTCTGGGCCCTCTCGGTAATGCACATCACTATAAGCCTTGCAAGCATTGTGACTAATGAGTTAGTTGTGGGATGATGCATTACGGAACGAGTAAAGAGACTTGCTGGTAACGAGATTGAACTAGGTATGATGATACCGACGATCGAATCTCGGGCAAGTAACATACCGATGACAAAGGGAACAACATATGTTGTTATGCGGTTTGACCGATAAAGATATTTTCGTAGAATATGTAGGAGCCAATATGAGCATCCAGGTTCCGCTATTGGTTATTGACCGGAGATGTGTCTCGGTCATGTCTACATAGTTCTCGAACCCGTAGGGTCCGCACGCTTAACATTTGATGACAATTTGTATTATGAGTTATGTGATTTGATGTACCGAAGTTTGTTGGAGTCCTGGATGAGATCATGGACATGACGAGGAGTCTCGAAATGGTTGAGACATAAAGATTGATATATTGTATGGTTGTGTTTGGACTCCGGAATGGTTTCGGAAAGGTTCAGACATTTTCCGGAGTACCGAGGGTTACCGGAACCCCCCCCCCCCCCCCCCCCCGGGAGTTAATGGGCCTTCATGGGCCCTAGTGGAGAGATGAGGCAGCGGCCAGGTGGAGGCGCCCCCACCCCAAGCCCAAACCGAATTGGACTAGGGTTTGGGGGCTTTCCTTCTCTCCTCCTCCTCCTTCCCTCCTTCTCCTAGTGGGAATAGGAAAGGGGGGGCGAATCCTACTTGGACCGGGAGTCCAAGTAGGACTCCCCCCACGGCGCCCCCTTGGGCCAGCCACCTCTCCTCCCCCCCTTTATATACGTGGGAGGGGGGCACCCCAAAGGCACACCAAGTCTTCTCTTAGCCGTGTGCGGTGCCCCCTCCACAGTTACATTACCTCGGTCATATCGTCGTAGTGCTTAGGCGAAGCCCTGCGCCGGTAACTTCATCATCACCATCGCCACGCCATCATGCTGACGGAACTCTCCCTCGGCCTCAACTGGATCAAGAGTACGAGGGACGTCATCGAGCTGAACGTGTGCTGAACGCGGAGGTGTCGTACGTTCGGTGCTTGGATCGGTTGGATCGCGAAGACGTCCAACTACATCAACCGCGTTACTAAACGCTTTCGCTTTCAGTCTACGAGGGTACGTGGACACACTCTCCCCGCTTGTTGCTATGCTTCTCCTAGATAGATCTTGCGTGATCGTAGGAATTTTTTTGAAATACTACGTTCCCCAATAGTGGTATCAGAGCCAGGTCTATGCGTAGATGTTATATGCATGAGTAGAACACAATGAGTTGTGGGCGATAATAGTCATACTGCTTACCAGCAACTGTCGGTGTCAAAACCGGCGGATCTTGGGTTGGGGGTCCCGAACTGTGTGTCTAAGGTCAATGGTAACAGGAGACAGGGGACACGATGTTTACCCAGGTTTGGGCCCTCTCGATGAAGGTAACACCCTACTTCCTGCTTGATTAATCTTGATAAATATGAGGATTGCAAGAGTTGATCTACCACGAGACCGTAATGGCTAAACCCTAGAATTCTAACCCGTATGATTGTCATCGCCTCTACAGACTAAACCCTCTAGTTTATATAGACACCGGAGGGGACTAGGGTTGTACAAAGTCGTTACAGAGAAAGGAATCTACATATCCGAATGCCAAGCTTGCCATCCACGCAAAGGAGAGTCCTATCCGGACACGGGAGAGAGTCTTCTATCTTGTACCTTCACGGCCCATCAGTCCGGCCCACGTCACATAGGTCGGATGCCCGAGGACCCCTTAATCCAGGACTCCCTCAGTAGCCCCTGAACCAGGCTTCAATGACGATGTGTCCAGCGCGCAGATTGTCTTCGGCATTTTAAGGCGGGTTCCTCCACCGAATATTTCAAAACAACCTTCGAACACAGAAAACGTGTCCGACTCTGCAAAACAAGTACAACCACAGAGAGTATAATACTTCACGAGTCCAATCTGCTGACGACTTTTGTAGTGTGACATCACGTTCCTACCCGGTCATTATTTCGAACCGTTTTTAGCCTCCTGCTCCATGTTTCAAGATGCGGTTTTACTGGCACGTCTTGTCGAAGCAAAGATCGTGTCCCCTTATTGCGGGATTTTAATCAATACGGGCATGGGTAATCCAACTGCACCATTGGTATGATTCCTTGGGAATAGGCAAGTTTTAAGGCCCATGAGGAGGCGTTCGATATTCATCGCCTTTATAAAGGGACACAGACCCGTCTTTTTCCCCTACGCCTGCCTCTTCCTCAACCTTTCCAACCTTGAGTTCCAGCACCCAGGTTTCAACTTTAATTGCTCCAAGCCTCCCAGTCATGTCCGGACCCAACCCTCAAGGCCGGTGGGTGTCCTCCTCTGTCACGGAGGAGGATATCGCGAAGCTCTGGGCGGCAAGGTACCTGACCGCGGAGATCCTCCACAGGCTCCCTGCCAAGGGGCAGGTTATTCCTACACCCAGATCTGGCGAGAGGGTCGTATTCATCTCCCACTTCCTCTGGGGGCTAGGATTCGCTCTCCTCCCCTTCGTCCGTGGCCTCATGTTCTATTATGGGCTAGATTTTCATGATCTAGCTCCGGACTCCTTTCTTCACATCTCGGCGTTCATTGTCATGTGTGAGGCCTTTCTCCGTATCCCCCCACACTTCAGCTTATGGCTCAAGACCTTTAATGTGAAGCCGAAGGTAGCCGACGGGGAACAAGCGGAATGTGGAGGTGCTATGGTGAGCAAGCTCACCAATACTCTTTGGCCAAAACGCTCCTTCACGGAAACTTTCAACCTATGGCAGCGGGAGTGGTTTTACATCACTCAACCCTGCGGTAGCAAGTCGGCAGCTACACCTGCGTTCCGATCTGGCCCTCCATTACGACTCGCATCATGGATTAATAAGGGGTTAGACTGGGGATCAATTGACGAAGTGCAGACGTTACAAAGCCATATCCGAAGCCTCCTCGAAAAGGATACCGGTCTCATCAACGTAATCCAGGTAATGCTAGTCCGACGGGTCCTGCCATGCCAGTGACGGCCCCTCCGCATGTGGGAGTTTAATCCGGAAGGACCACAGACCCTTCAGCACTTCTTCGGCCCGACACACAAAGGAATGTGGAAGTTATTCTTTGGGACCCGAAAGCAGTGGCCGGATACAACCGAGGACATCGGCCTCGACTGCAACCATCCAGATACCTCGGTAAGCACTCGACTCCTGAACACAGCTTAGTTGATTATCCCGTAACAATATACTGAGAAACCTATCTTCGACCAAGGCTGGATAAAGAAGGCGGAACGAATTAGGTGTTCGGCCCCACTTCCCGAAGACTCAACTGGTCTTGTATTGACAAGGATGCTGGCTCCGGCGCCGTACCAAGTGCCGGCGAAGGCGGACAAGGAGGAGAGCAAAAAGGCCAAAGGTGGCTTCCATTCTAGAGGTACACCGGACGCTATGTCCGGGGAGACTGGAACTCCCTCTTCTGAAGACGAAGGGGAAGGAGAAGCTGACATCCCTTCTCCCCACGGGAAGAAAAGGACCGCTGATACGTCTCTGTCGTATCTACTTTTCCAAACACTTTTGCCCTTGTTTTGGACTCTAACTTGCATGATTTGAATGGAACTAACCCGGACTGACGCTGTTTTCAGCAGACTTTCCATGGTGTTATTTATGTGCAGAAACAAAACTTCTCGGAATGACCTGAAACTCCACGGAACGTCTATTTGGAAATAATAATAAAATCCTTGCAAAAGATGAAGACCAGGGGGCCCACACCCTGTCCACGAGGGTGGAGGGCGCGCCCTCCCCCCTAGGGCGCGCCCCCTACCTCGTGGGACCCCTGGAGCTCCTCCGACCTCAACTCCAACTCTATATATTTGCTTTCGGGGAGAAAAAAATCAGAGAGAAGAAACCATCGTGTTTTACGATACGGAGCCGCCGCCAAGCCCTAAAACCTCACGGGAGGGCTGATCTAGAGTCCGTTCGGGGCTCCGGAGAGGGGGATTCATCGCCGCTGTCATCATCAACCATCCTCCATCACCAATTTCATGATGCTCACCGCCGTGCGTGAGTAATTCCATCGTAGGCTTGCTGGACGGTGATGGGTTGGATGAGATCTATCATGTAATCAAGTTAGTTTTGTTAGGGTTTTATCCCTAGTATCCACTATGTTCTGAGATTGATGTTGCTATGACTTTGCTATGCTTAATGCTTGTCACTAGGGCCCGAGTGCCATGATTTCAGATATGAACCTATTATGTTTTCATGAATATATGTGTGTTCTTGATCCTATCTTGCAAGTCTATAGTCACCTACTATGTGTTATGATCCGGCAACCCCGAAGTGACAATAATCGAGACCACTCCTGGTGATGACCATAGTTTGAGGAGTTCATGTACTCACTATGTGCTAATGCTTTGTTCCGGTACTCTATTAAAAGGAGGCCTTAATATCCCTTAGTTTCCGCTAGGACCCCGCTGCCACAGGAGGGTAGGACAAAAGATGTCATGCAAGTTCTTTTCCATAAGCACGTATGACTATATTCGGAATACATGCCTACATTACATTGATGAATTGGAGCTAGTTCAATGTCGCCCTATGTTATGATTGTTACATGATGAACCGCATCCGGCATAATTCTCCATCACCGATCCAATGCCTACGAGCTTTTCATATATTGTTCTTCGCTTATTTACTTTTCCGTTGCTACTGTTACAATCACTACAAAATACCAAAAATACTACTTTTGCTACCGTTACTTTTGTTACCGTTACCACTACTATCATATTACTTTGCTACTAAATACTTTGCTGCAGATACTAAGTTATCCAGGTGTGGTTGAATTGACAACTCAACTACGAATACTTGAGAATATTCTTTGGCTCCCCTTGTGTCGAATCAATAAATTTGGGTTGAATACTCTACCCTCGAAAACTGTTGCGATCCCCTATACTTGTGGGTTATCAAGACTATTTTCTGGTGCTGTTGCCTGGGAGCATAGCTCTATTCTTTGAGTCACTTGGGATTTATATCTGCTGGTCACTATGAAGAACTTGAAAGACGCTAAGACAACAATTTATCCCTCAACTACGAGGGGAGGTAAGGAACTGCCATCTAGCTCTGCACTTGATTCACCTTCTGTTTTGAGTAAGCTTGCGACACCTAAACTTGCTTCTGCTATTCGTTCTGATATGTCGCATGTTATTGATGATGCCACTTCTGCTATGCATGATACTTATGATGAAACTACTTCTATGCTTGATACTACTGTGCCCCTTAGTGAATTTCTTGATGAACAAATTGCTAGGGCTAGAGAGAAAGAAATTATTGAAACTGATTATATTGATGAAAGTGATGATGAAAACTTGCCTGTTATTCCTGAGGGTTATGTTTTTGATAAAGAAGCTTCTTTAGCTATTTTAGCTTGCAAAGATAGATATGAGCACAAGAGATTATTAGCTAAATGGATTCAGCAATCTCTTAATGATAGAATGAGACCTGACCCTGCTTTTGCAACCTCACCTATCTGTGTTACCGATAAGGATTATGAATTCTCTATTGATCCTGATATAATTACTTTGGTTGAATCTGATCCTTTTCATGGTTATGAATCTAAAACTGTTGTGGCACATCTTACTAAATTAAATGATATAGCCACTCTGTTCACTCATGATGAGAGATCTCGCTAATTTTATATCCTTAAAATATTTCTGTTCTCATTAAAGGGTGATGCTAAGATATGGTTTAATTCTCTTGATCCTGGTTGTGTGCGTAGTCCCCAGGATATGATTTATTACTTCTCTGCTAAATATTTCCCTGCTCATAAGAAACAAGCTGCTTTGAGAGAAATATACAACTTCGTGCAAATTGAAGAAGAGAGTCTCCCACAAGCTTGGGGGAGGCTTCTCAAGTTACTTAATGCTTTGCCTGATCATCCTCTTAAGAAAAATTAAATACTTGATATCTTTTATAATGGACTAACCGATGCCTCCAGAGATTACCTGGATAGTTGTGCTGGTTCTGTTTTCAGGGAAAGAACACCGGATGAAGCTGAAATTCTACTGAATAATATGTTGACAAATGAAAATAATTGGACACTTCCTGAGCCAGCTCCTGAGCCTATTCCTAAACCAACTCCGAAGAAGAGGTGTTCTATTTCTCAGTCCTGAAGATATGCAAGAGGCAAATAAATCTATGAAAGAAAAAGGTATTAAAGCTGAAGATGTTAAGAATTTACCTCCTATTGAAGAAATACACGATCTTAATTTACCGCCTGTTGAAGAAACATATGATCTTAATCCATTACCTATTGAAGAAACTCATGGTCTCGATAACCCTACACAAGTAGTAAAGGTAAATTCTCTCTATAGATTTGATGAAGGTGATATTCCTCACTATAAGTCTGCTAGACAATGCTTAGAAGAGTTTGATAATTTTATTGTCAAGCAAGAAGATTTCATGCTTATTTTGGTAGACAATTAAAACAAAATGCTTATATGATTGAACACTTGGGTGATTATATGGCTAATGTTAGAGGTGAACTTAAACTCATTAGTAAACATGCTTCGTTACCACTCAAGTAGAACAAGTACTTAATGCTCAAAATGATTTGCTCAATGAATTGAATAGTAAGAAAAATGATTATGCTGTTAGAGTGACTACTAGAACTGGTAGAATGACTCAGGAACCTTTGTATCCTGAAGGCCACCCTAAGAGAATTGAGCAAGATTCTCAGAGAAATAATATTGATACACCTAGTTCTTCTAAAAAGAAGAAAAAGAAAAATGATAGGACTTTGCATGCTTCTAGTGAACCTGTTGCTGAACCACCTGAGAATCCAAATGATATCTCTATTTCTGATGCTGAAACACAATCTGGTAATGAACATGAACCTAGTGAAAATGTTAATGATGATGTTCATGAAGATGCTCAACCTAGTAATGATAATGATGTAGAAATTGAACATGCGGTTGATCTTGATAACCCACAATCAAAGAATCAACGTTATGATAAGAGAGACTTTGTTGCTAGGAAACATGGTAAAGAAAGAGAACCATGGGTTCAGAAACCCATGCCTTTTCCTCCCAAACCATCCAAGAAAAAGGATGATGAGGATTTTGAGCGCTTTGCTGAAATGATTAGACCTATCTTTTTGCGTATGCGATTAACTGATATGCTCAAAATGAATCCTTATGCTAAGTATATGAAAGAAATTGTCACTAATAAAAGAAAGATACCGGAAGCTGAGATTTCCACCATGCTTGCTAATTATACTTTTAAGGGTGGAATACCAAAGAAACTTGGAGATCCAGGAGTACCTACTATACCATGCTCCATTAAAAGAAACTATGTTAAAACTGCTTTATGTGATCTTGGAGCCGGTGTTAGTGTTATGCCTCTCTCTTTATATCGTAGACTTGATTTGAATAAGTTGACACCTACTGAAATATCTTTGCAAATGGCTGATAAATCAACTGCTATACCTGTCGGTATTTGTGAGGACGTGCCTGTTGTGTTTGCAAATGTTACTATTTTAATGGACTTTGTTATTCTTGATATTCCCGAGGACGATAGTATGTCCATTATTCTTGGAAGACCTTTTTTGAATACTGGAGGGGCTGTTATTGATTGCAACAAAGGCAATGTCACTTTTCATGTTAATGGTAATGAGCATACGGTACACTTTCCGAGGAAACAACCTCAAGTTCATAGTATCAATTCTATTGCAAAAATTCCATCGATTATATTTGGAGGTTTTGAATTTCCTCTTCCTACTGTCAAGAAGAAATATGATATTCTTATTATTGGGGATGTGCATATCCCCATTGAGGTAACATAGTGTTATTCAAAATTTCTCCGGTTCCATGTTATTCGGAATGAGTTTGTTAACAAGACTTGATCAACCTTCTTAGTGGATTCCTTTTGATGAGCATGAGATGGATGAAACTAGAAGGCACAACCTTCTGTACCCTCTTTCTACTTTCTGTTATTTAGTTGAAATAAAGTAAAAATAGTATTTTTCTGTCTGTTTTCTGATTTATCCGTGCAATATAAAAATACCCCGAAAATAAAAGTTCTCCAAATCCCCTGAAAATGGAATATGATTTTTTCTAGAATATTTGAGAATTTCTGGCACTGAGAATACAGCAGGAGGGGCAAGCACCCGGCCACGAGGGTGGAGGGCGCGCCCTACCCCCCAGGGCGCGCCCCCTGCCTCGTGGGCCCACGGTGGCCCTCCTCCACTTATTCCAGCACCCATACACTCCTTCTTCCTCCCACAAACACCAATATCCAGCTCAAGCACGTGTTCTAGCTCATTTTGCTGCGATTTTCGATCTCCTTGCTCAAAGCACCTCTCACAAAACCGCTTGGGGAGATTGTTCCTTGGTATGTGACTCCTCCATTGGTCCAATTAGTTTTTGCTCTAGTGCTTTATTCATTGCAAATTTGTGCTACCTAGGTGACCATGTTCTTGAGCTTGCATGTCAAATTTATATGGTTCCAAGTAGTTCTAATGCATGATATAGGCTCTAGGCACTTGTAGGAGTAGTTGCTATCAATTTCATTGAGTTTGGTTTACTTTTGTTTGAAGTTACTAAAAATTTCAGAATATTTCAGAAAATAATGAAGAGATTTTTGAGGGGCTCATCGAGCCGAGGCTCGAAGGAAAAGCAAAATGAAGAAGCACAGAGGCCCAAATATAATTTGCCTCGCGCTGCGGAGGTTCGGCCGTGTGAATGGCCTTCCGATAATTTCTTGAGAGAAGCCGGGATTTATGATGATTTCTATTCATTGGCTGAGAACGCTGGCCTCACCGACTTCCTCCGCGACCAACGTCATCAGTATCTCTTACTCACTAATACTTTTGTGCAAAACTTCTACTATTTTCCTAAAGAAACACCTCCTTGAGTAGAGTTTCACTTATATGATGTTGTTAAGAAGATGCCACTAGATGAATTTTGCGAGGTTTGCAAAATACCCTTCGAGGGTACCTTAGATGAACAACATCGCAAGGATGTGGACGGTTTTATTGACACCATTACTGTGGGGGAAACCAGGAAGGTTTCCGATGCAAGAATCACTAGCATACATTTTCCTGTTTGACGCTACTTTTCTATATTTGCTAGTCGTTGCTTAATTGGTTGCGGAAACTGTGGAAACCTTAGTGTCCCTGATATTATAATTTTGCTCCATGGTTTATATTCCGATAAGACTGTTAGTATGGGCGGTATTACTGCTAAACGGTTATGTTTGAACCGTACTAAGGGCCCCATCTTTGGAGGTATTTATGCTTCACGCCTATCTGCGCATTATAACATACCTATTAGGCTCTATGAGAAAGAAGAAAAATTGCTGCCCAATGCTTATTTAGATTATAAGAGTATCGTAGCGCATGATTTCATTGTTAAGAATAGGGAAGGGGAGCTTAAATATAAATTGTACTTTGATAATTAAACATCGCCCTGAGACTATTACCTTGCCTGCTCCTTCCTTTTTTAATTTATCTGAAGGTCCGTATCTCGTTTCGTGGGCGGCCATTCAAGCCTACCGGAACCCTACACCAGCCCCGGAGCCGGAACCACAATTTGAGCCTCCAGAGTCCTCTTCATCTCAGTACGACCCCAGCTACAACTATGGATATCCGCCAGGTCATCTATGGCAATGAACCAGCTTAGGCCAAAAGCCTAAGCTTGGGGGAGTACCTATTTCCCATTGACATTACATTCATGTTCACACACTCATTGCTAGATGTCGGTGCTCATACTCTTTCACTGTAATATCCATGCTAGTTTATTTTCTTTTTCCTGCTTTCTTCTTGTGTGTTTAATAAACCTTAAGAAAACAAAAAAAATAGGGTAACTTTTAGTTAGTTTACTTTTCTTGCTGTAGTAGTAATAATTAAAAAGAAAACCCAAAAATATTTCCCATTCTTATTTTGCTTGTTGGGAGCTTTCCCGTGTAAATAAGCTTTATTTCTTTTCTTTTCTTTGGGGGTCGATAGGAGAAGACCATGTAATTGTTGAAGTGGCTCTTATATGCATTATTGTTGATTTAACCAAGAGCCCATATTGCCTTGTCTTCTCCTGTTTATTGAATGCTCGCAGATTCCAGCTTAGTCCAATGCACGTGCACTCCTATTATTATTCACATCGTTCGGTCATGCAAGTGAAAGGCAATTATGACGATATATGATGGACTGACTGAGATGAGAATAGCTGGTATGAACTCGACCTCTCTTGTTTTTGTAAATATGATGAGTTCATCGTTCCTGATTCAGCCTATTATGAATAAACATGTTTGCAATGACAATTAGAGATCATAGTTGCTCGTGCCATGCTTGATTAGCTATGAGTTATAATGGTTTGCCTTGCGTGCCAACATGCTATTAAAATGGTTGTGATGTGGTATGATGGGGTGGTATCCTCCTTTGAATGATTTAAGTGACTCGACTTGGCACATGTTCACACATGTAGTTGAAAAAATCAACATAGCCTTCACGATATTTATGTTCATGGTGGATTATATCCTACGCATGCTCGTACTCAATGTCTATTAATTTAATGCATGTTCATGACTGTTGTCGCTCTCTAGTTGGTCGATTCCCAGTCTTTTGCTAGCCTTCACTTGTACTAAGCGGGAATACTGCTTGTACATCCAATCCCTTAAACCCCAAAGTTATTCCATATGAGTCCACTATACCTTCCTATATGCGGTATCTACCTGCTGTTCCAAGTAAATTTGTATGTGCCAAACTCTAAACCTTCAAATAAACATTCTGTTTTGTATGCTCGAATAGCTCATGTATCAACTAGGGCTGCCCTTATCTTCCATGTTAGGCGGGTTATTTTCAAGAGGAGTGGACTCCGCTCCTCATTCACGAGAAAATGGCTGGTCACCGGGATGCCCAGTCCCATGCTTTATGCAAACTAAATCAAAATAATTGCAAACAAAACTCCCCCTGGGACTGTTGCTAGTTGGAGACACTCGTTGTTTCGAGCAAGTCATGGATTGATGCTTGTTGGTGGAGGGGGAGTATAAACTTTACCATTTTGTTTGGGAACCGCCTATAATGTGTGTAGCATGAAAGATATCGCCATCTCTTGGTTGCTATGTTGACAATGAAAGTATGCCGCTCAAAATATTATTTATCTCTATTTCAAAACCGAGCTCTGGCACCTCTACAAATCCCTGCTTCCCTCTGCGAAGGGCCTATCTATTTACTTTTATGTTGAGTCATCACCCTCTTATTAAAAAGCACTAGCTGGAGAGCGCAACTGTCATTTGCATCCATTACTATTAATTTATATTGGGTATGACTATGACCGGATCTCTTTTACCATGAATTACAATGTCTAGTCAGTCCTTGATCTTTACAGGTGCTCTGCATTTATGTTTTGCGGTCTCAGAAAGGGCTAGCGAGATACCATCTTGTTATATCATATCATGATTGTTTTGAGAAAGTGTTGTCATCCGAGATTTATTATTATCGCTCGCTAGTTGATTATGCCATTGATATGAGTAAAATTGAGACCTGAGAGTTATTGTGAATGTGGTTAGTCATAATCTTTGCTGAAAACTTGAATGCTGGCTTTACATATTTACAACAACAAGAGCAAACAGAGTTTGTAAAAGTTTTTCTTTATCACTTTCAATTTGTCAACTGAATTGCTTGAGGACAAGCAAAGGTTTAAGCTTGGGGGAGTTGATACGTCTCCGTCATATCTACTTTTCCAAACACTTTTGCCCTTGTTTTGGACTCTAACTTGCATGATTTGAATGGAACTAACCCGGACTGACGCTGTTTTCAGCAGACTTTCCATGGTGTTATTTATGTGCAGAAACATAAGTTCTCGGAATGACCTGAAACTCCACGGAACGTCTATTTGGAAATAATAATAAAATCCTTGCAAAAGATGAAGACCAGGGGGCCCACACCCTGTCCACGAGGGTGGAGGGCGCGCCCTCCCCCTAGGGCGCGCCCCCCTACCTCGTGGGCCCCCTGGAGCTCCTCCGACCTCAACTCCAACTCTATATATTTGCTTTCGGGGAGAAAAAAATCAGAGAGAAGAAACCATCGCGTTTTACGATACGGAGACGCCACCAAGCCCTAAAACCTCTCGGGAGGGCTGATCTGGAGTCCATTCGGGGCTCCGGAGAGGGGGATTCGTCGTCGTCGTCGTCATCAACCATCCTCCATCACCAATTTCATGATGCTCACCGCCGTGCGTGAGTAATTCCATCGTAGGCTTGCTGGACGGTGATGGGTTGGATGAGACCTATCATGTAATCGAGTTAGTTTTGTTAGGGTTTGATCCCTAGTATCCACTATGTTCTGAGATTGATGTTGCTATGACTTTGCTATGCTTAATGCTTGTCACTAGGGCCCGAGTGCCATGATTTCAGATCTGAACCTATTATGTTTTCATGAATATATGTGTGTTCTTGATCCTATCTTGCAAGTCTATAGTCACCTACTATGTGTTATGATCCGGCAACCCTGAAGTGACAATAATCGGGACCACTCCCGGTGATGACCATAGTTTGAGGAGTTCATGTATTCACTATGTGCTAATGCTTTGTTTCGGTACTCTATTAAAAGGAGGCCTTAATATCCCTTAGTTTTTGCTAGGACCTCGCTGCCACAGGAGGGTAGGACAAAAGATGTCATGCAAGTTCTTTTCCATAAGCACGTATGACTATATTTGGAATACATGCCTACATTACATTGATGAATTGGAGCTAGTTCTGTGTCACCCTATGTTATGATTGTTACATGATGAACCGCATCCGGCATAATTCTCCATCACCGATCCAATGCCTACGAGCCTTTCATATATTGTTCTTCTCTTATTTACTTTTCCGTTGCTACTGTTACAATCACTACAAAATACCAAAAATACTACTTTTGCTACCGTTACTTTTGTTACCGTTACCACTACTATCATATTACTTTGCTACTAAATACTTTGCTGCAGATACTAAGTTATCCAGGTGTGGTTGAATTGACAACTCAACTGCGAATACTTGAGAATATTCTTTGGCTCCCCTTGTGTCGAATCAATAAATTTGGGTTGAATACTCTACCCTCGAAAACTGTTGCGATCCCCTATACTTGTGGGTTATCAACCGCCTCCGAAGATTTGGAGGTGGAGCCTCCCAAGCGAGGGAAGATGTCCCCGTCAGGCGGTTCAGGTTCGGAAGACGACGTTGTCGCGCAGTTCCTCCGTAAGGACAAGCCTTTGGCTGAATCGTAAGTGAACCAGGGTGTTCTAAACATATCCCGTTCTTTTCAGTTTATAAGGGTAACATCTGAAATATATGCTTGCAGTCCGGCCCGCAGTCTTCCTCAACAGTCCTCCTCCTCGGGGGATCTGCTTCCGGAGATGATGGAAAGCGAGACACCTCCACAGGCCTCCTCGCCCAATAGGGCGGACGACTTCGAGGTGTCGTCCCGGAGGGTCTCTCCCGATCAACAAGTGGTGCGGGGGACAATGAAGACAACACCCGAACGTGATACTTCGGTCGTTCAGGGTCCAGGGTGTGCAGCCCCTATGGGGACCAACAATAAAGGGCCCGGGCTATCCGGCTTACAGCCGAATACGACTCTAGGGTCGAGTAAACATATCCCTTTGAAGGGAGTTCGTACTCTCGCAGCCGCTTTCAGGAATCCGGAAGCGCCGAATACATTGATGGACATGTTGCAAAATGCGTCCATCTCAGAGGAAGATCATACCTTAATGGGTACGGTAATTGAGAGGATTCTGTCCGCGAGAAGCGGATTGAATGAAGCTTTCACAGGCCTGCTAAGAGGTTTCGAGGTATGCAATGTAGTATCTTCAATTGCTCTCTACATGCAAAATGCACCTGTGTATAGATAGTAGACCCTGAGACTCTGGTTGGCATCCAAAAGGAGGCGATCGGAGGATCAAAAAAACATATGCTCAGGAAATAACCTGATTAATTTGAACACAAGCTGTTACATCCATGGCTACTGCCCAAGCTACAGAAGTTGCAGATCTAAAGCAGAAACTTGATGTGGCGGATGAGGACATCACTCTGATTAACAGGCGGCTTGACAAGGCGCAAGGTATGTTTTGGGGCTGTCGGCTTATGCATGTATCATAATATGAGCACGAGGCTGAGAATTATATACTGAGACATGCATAACTGCAGACAGTGCTGCCGCGGTTGAGGCCCTTCGGGCTGAACTTGCCCGGGCCAAGGAGCAAGCTAGAGTGAGTAATGCGGCTGCCAAGAATGTTGGAAATATGCCCTAGAGGCAAGAATAAATGGTTATTATTATATTTCTTTGTTCATGATAAGCGTCTATTGTTCATGCTATAATTGTATTGTCCGGAAATCGTAATACATGTGTGAATACATAGACCACAACGTGTCCCTAGTAAGCCTCTAGTTGACTAGCTCGTTGATCAACAGATAGTCATGGTTTCCTGACTATGGACATTGGATGTCATTGATAACGGGATCACATCATTAGGAGAATGATGTGATGGACAAGACCCAATCCTAAGCATAGCATAAAAGATCGTGTAGTTTCGTTTGCTAGAGCTTTTCCAATGTCAAGTATCTTTTCCTTAGACCATGAGATCGTGCAACTCCCGGATACCGTAGGAGTGCTTTGGGTGTGCCAAACGTCACAACGTAACTGGGTGACTATAAAGGTGCACTACGGGTATCTCCGAAAGTGTCTGTTGGGTTGGCACGGATCGAGACTGGGATTTGTCACTCCGTGTGACGGAGAGGTATCTCTGGGCCCACTCGGTAATGCATCATCATAATGAGCTCAATGTGACTAAGGCGTTAGTCACGGGATCATGCATTGCGGTACGAGTAAAGAGACTTGCCGGTAACGAGATTGAAAAGGTATTGGGATACCGACGATCGAATCTCGGGCAAGTAACATACCGATTGACAAAGGGAATTGCATACGGGATTGATTGAATCCTCGAAACCGTGGTTCATCCGATGAGATCATCGTGGAACATGTGGGAGCCAACATGGGTATCCATATCCCGCTGTTGGTTATTGACCGGAGAGGCGTCTCGGTCATGTCTGCATGTCTCCCGAACCCGTAGGGTCTACACACTTAAGGTTCGGTGACGCTAGGGTTGTAGAGATATGTGTATGCGGAAACCCGAAAGTTGTTCGGAGTCCCGGATGAGATCCCGGATGTCACGAGAGGTTCCAGAATGGTCCGGAGGTGAAGAATTATATATAGGAAGTCAAGTTTCGGCCACCCGGAAAGTTTAGGGGGTTACCGGTATTGTACCGGGACCACCGGAAGGGTCCCGAGGGTCCACCGGGTGGGGCCACCTATCCAAGAGGGCCCCGTGGGCTGAAAGTGGAAGGGAACCAGCCCTTAGTGGGCTGGGGCGCCCCCCTTGGGCCTCCCCCCATGCGCCTAGGGTTGGGAACCCTAGGGTGGGGGGCTTCCCCCTTGCCTTGGGGGGCAAGGCAACCCTTTTCCCCCCTTTGGCCGCCCCCCCCCCCCATGAGATCCCATCTCTAGGGCCGGCGCCCCCCCCCCAGGGGGCCTATATAAAGGGGGGGAGGGAGGGCAGCAACCAACAGCCTTGGGCGCCTCCCTCCTCCCCTGCAACACCTCTCTCTCTCTCGCAGAAGCTCGGCGAAGCCCTGCCGGAGACCCGCTACATCCACCACCACGCCGTCGTGCTGCTGGATCTCCATCAACCTCTCCTTCCCCCTTGCTAGATCAAGAAGGAGGAGACGTCGCTGCACCGTACGTGTGTTGAACGCGGAGGTGCCGTCCGTTCGGCACTCGGTCATCGGTGATTTGGATCACGGCGAGTACGACTCCGTCATCCACGTTCATTGGAACGCTTCCGCTCGCGATCTACAAGGGTATGTAGATGCACTCCTTTCCCCTCGTTGCTAGTACACTCCATAGATGCATCTTGGTGAGCGTAGGAAAATTTTAAAATTATGCTACGATTACCAACAGTGGCATCATGAGCCAGGCCTATGCGTAGTTACTATGCACGAGTAGAACACAAAGCAGTTGTGGGCGTTGAGTTTGCCAATTCTTCTTGCCGCTACTAGTCTTTTCTTGTTTCGGCGGCATTGTAGGATGAAGCGACCCGGACCGACCTTACACGTACGCTTACGTGAGACAGGTTCCACCGACTAACATGCACTAGATGCATAAGGTGGCTAGCGGGTGTCTGTCTCTCCTACTTTAGTCGGAACGGATTCGATGAAAAGGGTCCTTATGAAGGGTAAATAGAAATTGGCAAATCGCGTTGTGGTCATACGTAGGTAAGAAAACGTTCTTGCTAGAAACCTACAAACCACGTAAAAACTTGCAACAACAATTAGAGGACGTCTAACTTGTTTTTGCAGCAAGTGCTATGTGATGTGATATGGCCAGAAGATGTGATGAATGATATATGTGATGTATGAGATTGATCATATTCTTGTAATAGGAATCACGACTTGCATGTCGATGAGTAAGACAACCGGTAGGAGCCATAGGAGTTGTCTTTATTATTTTGTATGACCTGCGTGTCATTGAATAACGCCATGTAATTTACTTCACTTTGTTGCTAAACGCGTTAGCCATAGAAGTAGAAGTAATCGTTGGCGTGACGACTTCATGAAGACACAATGATGGAGATCATGATGATGGAGATCATGGTGTCATGCCGGTGACGAAGATGATCATGGTGCCCCGAAGATGGAGATCAAAGGAGCATGATGATATTGGCCATATCATGTCACTATTTGATTGCATGTGATGTTTATCATGTTTTTGCATCTTATTTGCTTAGAACGACGGTAGTAAGTAAGATGATCCCTTATAATAATTTCAAGAAAGTGTTCACCCTAACTGTGCACCGTTGCGAAGGTTCGTTGTTTCGAAGCACCACGTGATGATCGGGTGTGATAGATTCTAACGTTCGAATACAACGGGTGTTGACGAGCCTAGCATGTACAGACATGGCCTCGGAACACACGCAATACACTTAGGTTGACTTGACGAGCCTAGCATGTACAGACATGGCCTCGGAACACGGAGTACCGAAAGGTCGAGCATGAGTCGTATAGAAGATACGATCAACATGGAGATGTTCACCGATCTTGACTAGTCCGTCTCACGTGATGATCGGACACGGCCTAGTTAAACTCGGATCATGTTTCACTTAGATGACTAGAGGGATGTCTATCTGAGTGGGAGTTCATTAAATAATTCGATTATATGAACTCAATTATCATGAACTTAGTCTAAAATCTTTACACTATGTCTTGTAGATCAAATGGCCAACGTTGTCCTCAATTTCAACGCGTTCCTAGAGAAAACCAAGCTGAAAGATGATGGCAGCAACTATACGGACTGGATCCGGAACCTGAGGCTCATCCTCATAGTAGCCAAGAAAGATTATGTCTTAGAAGCACCGCTAGGTGATGCACCAATCCCAGAGAACCAAGACGTTATGAACGCTTGGCAATCACGTGCTGATGATTACTCCCTCGTTCAGTGCGGCATGCTTTACAGCTTAGAACCGGGTCTCCAAAAGCGTTTTGAGAAACATGGAGCATATGAGATGTTCGAGGAGCTGAAACTGGTTTTTCAAGCTCATGCCCGGGTCGAGAGATATGATGTCTCCGACAAGTTCTTCAGCTGTAAAATGGAGGAGAACAGTTCTGTTAGTGAGCACATACTCAGAATGTCTGGGTTGCACAACCGCTTGTCTCAGCTGGGAGTTAATCTCCCGGATGACGCGGTCATTGACAGAATCCTCCAGTCGCTTCCACCAAGCTACAAGAGCTTTGTGATGAACTACAATATGCAGGGGATGGAAAAGACCATTCCTGAGGTGTATTCAATGCTGAAATCAGCGGAAGGGGAGATCAGAAAAGAACATCAAGTGTTGATGGTGAATAAAACCACTAAGTTCAAGAAGGGCAAGGGTAAGAAGAACTTCAAGAAGGACGGCAAGGGAGTTGCCGCGCCCGGTAAACCAGTTACTGGGAAGAAGTCAAAGAATGGACCCAAGCGTGAAACTGAGTGCTTTTATTGCAAGGGAAGTGGTCACTGGAAGCGGAACTGCCCCAAATACTTAGCGGACAAGAAGAAGGCCGGCAACACCAAAGGTATATGTGATATACATGTAATTGATGTGTACCTTACCAGTACTCGTAGTAGCTCCTGGGTATTTGATACCGGTGCGGTTGCTCATATTTGTAACTCAAAACAGGAACTACGGAATAAACGGAGACTGGCCAAGGACGAGGTGACGATGCACGTCGGGAATGGTTCCAAGGTCGATGTGATCGCCGTCGGCACGCTACCTCTGCATCTACACACGGGATTAGTTTTAAACCTCAATAATTGTTATTTGGTGCCAGCTTTGAGCATGAACATTGTATCTGGATCGCGTTTAATTCGAGATGGCTACTCATTTAAATCCGAGAATAATGGTTGTTCTATTTATTTGAGAGATATGTTTTATGGTCATGCCCCGCTGGTCAATGGTTTATTTTTGATGAATCTCGAACATGATGTTACACATGTTCATAGTGTGAATACCAAAAGATGTAAAGTTGATAACGATAGTCCCACATACTTGTGGCACTGCCGCCTTGGTCACAGTGGTGTCAAGCGCATGAAGAAGCTCCATGCAGATGGACTTTTGGAGTCTCTTGATTACGAATCATTTGACACGTGCGAACCATGCCTCATGGGTAAGATGACCAAGACTCCGTTCTCCGGAACAATGGAGCGAGCGACCAACTTATTGGAAATCATACATACCGATGCGTGCGGTCCAATGAGTGTTGAGGCTCGCGGAGGATATCGTTATGTTCTCACTCTCACTGATGACTTAAGTAGATATGGGTATGTCTACCTAATGAAACACAAGTCTGAAACCTTCGAAAAGTTCAAGGAATTTCATAGTGAAGTTGAGAATCAACGTGACAGAAAAATAAAATTCTTACGATCAGATCGTGGTGGAGAATATTTAAGTCACGAATTTGGTACACACTTAAGGAAATGTAGAATAGTTTCACAACTCATGCCGCCTGGAACACCTCAGAGAAATGGTGTGTCCGAACGTCGTAATCGCACTCTATTGGATATGGTGCGATCTATGATGTCTCTTACCGATTTACCGCTCTCATTTTGGGGTTATGCTTTAGAGACTGCCGCATTCACTTTAAATAGGGCTCCGTCGAAATCCGTTGAGACGACACCGTATGAATTATGGTTTGGGAAGAAACCTAAGCTGTCGTTACTAAAAGTTTGGGGATGCGATGCTTATGTCAAGAAACTTCAACCTGAAAAGCTCGAACCCAAGTCGAAAAAATGTGTCTTCATAGGATACCCTAAGGAAACTATTGGGTATACCTTCTACCTCAGATCCGAAGGCAAGATCTTCGTTGCCAAGAACGGGTCCTTTCTGGAGAAGGAGTTTCTCTCGAAAGAATTGAGTGGGAGGAAAGTGGAACTTGATGAGGTGATAGTCACCCCTTCCGAACCGGAAAGTAGCGCAGCGCGGGAAAATGTTCCTGTGGTGCCTACACCGACTGGGGAGGAAGTTAATGATGATGATCATGAAGCTTCGGATCAAGTTACTGAACTTCGTAGGTCCACAAGGACACGTTCCGCACCAGAGTGGTACGGCAACCCTGTCCTGGAAATCATGTTGTTAGAAAACGGTGAACCTTCGAACTATGAAGAAGCGATGGCGGGACCGGATTCCGACAAATGGCTAGAAGCCATGAAATCCGAGATAGAACCCATGTATGAAAACGAAGTATGGACTTTGACTGACTTGCCCGATGATCGGCGAGCCATAGAAAACAAATGGATCTTTAATAAGAAGACGGACGCGGATGGTAATCTGACCATCTACAAAGCTCGACTTGTCGCTAAGGGTTATCGACAAGTTCAAGGGGTTGACTACGATGAGACTTTCTCACCCGTAGCGAAGCTGAAGTCCGTCCGAATCATGTTAGCAGTTGCCGCATACTATGATTATGAGATATGGCAGATGGACGTCAAAACGGCATTCCTTAATGGCTTCCTTAAGGAAGAGTTGTATATGATGCAGCCGGAAGGTTTTGTCGATCCTAAGAATGCTAACAAAGTATGCAAGCTCCAGCGCTCAATCTATGGGCTGGTGCAAGCATCTCGGAGTTGGAACATTTGCTTTGATGAGATGATCAAAGCGTTTGGGTTTACACAGACTTATGGAGAAGCCTGTGTTTACAAGAAAGTGAGTGGGAGCTCTGTAGCATTTCTCTTATTATATGTGGATGACATATTATTGATGGGAAATGATATAGAATTCTTGGAAAGTATAAAGGCCTATTTGAATAAGTGTTTTTCAATGAAGGACCTTGGAGAAGCTGCTTATATATTAGGCATCAAGATCTATAGAGATAGATCAAGACGCCTCATTGGTCTTTCACAGAGTACATACCTTGACAAGATATTGAAGAAGTTCAATATGGATCAGTCCAAGAAGGGGTTCTTGCCTGTATTACAAGGTGTGCAATTGAGCACGGCTCAATGCCCGACCACGGCAGAAGATATAGAAAAGATGAGTGTCATCCCCTATGCCTCGGCCATAGGGTCTATTATGTATGCCATGCTGTGTACCAGACCTGATGTAAACCTTGCCGTAAGTTTGGTAGGAAGGTACCAAAGTAATCCCGGCATGGAACACTGGACAGCGGTCAAGAATATCCTGAAGTACCTGAAAAGGACTAAGGATATGTTTCTCGTTTATGGAGGTGACGAAGAGCTCGTCATAAAGGGTTACGTCGACGCTAGCTTCGACACAGATCTGGATGACTCTAAGTCTCAAACCGGATACGTGTATATCTTGAATGGAGGAGCAGTAAGCTGGTGCAGTTGCAAGCAAAGCGTCGTGGCGGGATCTACATGTGAAGCGAAGTACATGGAAGCCTCGGAGGCAGCACAGGAAGCAGTCTGGATGAAGGAGTTCATTACCGACCTAGGGGTGATTCCCAATGCGTTGGGCCCGATGACTCTCTTCTGTGACAACACTGGAGCCATTGCCCTTGCGAAGGAGCCCAGGTTTCACAGGAAGACCAGACATATAAAGCGTCGCTTCAACTCCATTCGTGAAAGTGTTCAAAATGGAGACATAGATATTTGTAAAGTACATACGGACCTGAATGTAGCAGATCCGTTGACTAAACCTCTCCCTAGGGCAAAACATGATCAACACCAAGACGCAATGGGTGTTCGATTCATCACAATGTAACTAGATTATTGACTCTAGTGCAAGTGGGAGACTATTGGAAATATGCCCTAGAGGCAATAATAAATGGTTATTATTATATTTCTTTGTTCATGATAATCGTCTATTGTTCATGCTATAATTGTATTGTCCGGAAATCGTAATACATGTGTGAATACATAGACCACAACGTGTCCCTAGTAAGCCTCTAGTTGACTAGCTCGTTGATCAACAGATAGTCATGGTTTCCTGACTATGGACATTGGATGTCATTGATAACGGGATCACATCATTAGGAGAATGATGTGATGGACAAGACCCAATCCTAAGCATAGCATAAAAGATCGTGTAGTTTTGTTTGCTAGAGCTTTTCCAATGTCAAGTATCTTTTCCTTAGACCATGAGATCGTGCAACTCCCGGATACCGTAGGAGTGCTTTGGGTGTGCCAAACGTCACAACGTAACTGGGTGACTATAAAGGTGCACTACGGGTATCTCCGAAAGTGTCTGTTGGGTTGGCACGGATCGAGACTGGGATTTGTCACTCCTGTGACGGAGAGGTATCTCTGGGCCCACTCGGTAATGCATCATCATAATGAGCTCAATGTGACTAAGGCGTTAGTCACAGGATCATGCATTGCAGTACGAGTAAAGAGACTTGCCGGTAACGAGATTGAACAAGGTATTGGGATACCGACGATCGAATCTCGGGCAAGTAACATACCGATTGACAAAGGGAATTGCATACGGGATTGATTGAATCCTCGACACCGTGGTTCATCCGATGAGATCATCGTGGAACATGTGGGAGCCAACATGGGTATCCAGATCCCGCTGTTGGTTATTGACCGGAGAGGCGTCTCGGTCATGTCTGCATGTCTCCCGAACCCGTAGGGTCTACACACTTAAGGTTCGGTGACGCTAGGGTTGTAGAGATATGTGTATGCGGAAACCCGAAAGTTGTTCGGAGTCCCGGATGAGATCCCGGACGTCACGAGAGGTTCCAAAATGGTCCGGAGGTGAAGAATTATATATAGGAAGTCAAGTTTCGGCCACCGGGAAAGTTTAGGGGGTTACCGGTATTGTACCGGGACCACCGGAAGGGTCCCGGGGGTCCACCGGGTGGGGCCACCTATCCCGGAGGGCCCCGTGGGCTGAAAGTGGAAGGGAACCAGCCCTTAGTGGGCTGGGGCGCCCCCCTTGGGCCTCCCCCCATGCGCCTAGGGTTGGGAACCCTAGGGTGGGGGGCTTCCCCCTTGCCTTGGGGGGCAAGGCAACCCTTTTCCCCCCTTTGGCCGCCGCCCCCCCCCCCCCATGAGATCCCATCTCTAGGGCCGGCGCCCCCCCCCCCCAGGGGGCCTATATAAAGGGGGGAGGGAGGGCAGCAACCAACAGCCTTGGGCGCCTCCCTCCTCCCCTGCAACACCTCTCTCTCTCTCTCGCAGAAGCTCGGCGAAGCCCTGCCGGAGACCCGCTACATCCACCACCACGCCGTCGTGCTGCTGGATCTCCATCAACCTCTCCTTCCCCCTTGCTGGATCAAGAAGGAGGAGACGTCGCTGCACCGTACGTGTGTTGAACGCGGAGGTGCCGTCCGTTCGGCACTCGGTCATCGGTGATTTGGATCACGGCAAGTACGACTCCGTCATCCACGTTCATTGGAACGCTTCCGCTCGCGATCTACAAGGGTATGTAGATGCACTCCTTTCCCCTCGTTGCTAGTACACTCCATAGATGCATCTTGGTGAGCGTAGGAAAATTTTAAAATTATGCTACGATTACCAACAAAGAAGGCAGCTGCTGAGTTAAAGGCCGAACAGGCTGCTCGGGCCAGTGCGAGGAGAAAATATCTACCATGGCGCGAGAGCTAAAGGATGCCACTGGCCGATGCAAATCACTCGAGAAGGATAAAAAAGCCAAAACGGCCGATCTCGACAAGGCCTTACAAGAGGTGCGAGAGGCACGGTCCGAGTCTAGAGCGGCTCGGGAGGAGATGCGGCAAGCTGGGGAGATAGCGGCTGGTAAGCCCTTTCTTTTACAGATAAATTCGATGATCCGAAGTATTCCCCGCTTAATCAAATGTGGAGTTCTCGAGACGCATTCTTGGACCTGCCGAAGAGTGTATCCGATGCGGCGCAGTTTTTCCGAGCGCAATAAGGACATGCAACGGAGAAGCTTTTCTGGTCACAATTCAGCACGCCAAAGCGTCCGTTGTTGCTGAACAAACAGATGGCCCAGTGGGCCGAGCTCCACAAGATATCCGGAGCTACCATGAAGCACATCGTGGTCCGGCTGTGGCCAACTCAGCCAATTCTGAATAGTTATTTCAGTTTGGTGCAGCGACTTGTTGATGCGGTGCCACGTATTGACGCTGTTAAGCGGTCTGCGTGTATTGAAGGTGCACGGATGGCCTTTGCCCGCGTCAAGACGTATTGGGCAAAGATGAAGGCCACTGATGTTGCAACGAAGAGTCCACCTGGGGGCAAGGACCATCATAGGTCGGAGCATTATTTTGAGGATGTCCTAGAAGGCGCCCACTTGATAGAGGGTCAGTGCTCGAAGGATATGATGTTCGAGTGAATGTATCGACATTGCGATAATAATATTATAATATATTAAGGCTGTGTTATATTTATGCCTTTTTCCTGAAAGGTATTTCCTCCTGTGCGGCCGTTTTATGTAATCTGAAATTTTGCCAGTCGTCGGCTTCAGCCCCCTCGCATATAATACGAGGGTGTTCGAAATAGGAACTGACTACACTTGACCCAACGTCTTGGTCCGTAAAGGAGGTGTCAGTGCGGCGAACTAGGCAATCGGACTATAGGGCTTTAACACCTTCACTTAGCCATAGGAGTTTGACGGTGGGTCTATGATATAGCCCCTTGTATGTACGCGTTTATCCGAATACAGTGTGTTACATAGGTGACCAAAAGAACGGTCCTTCGTGTAATACGAAACAAATCGCGAAAGATTCTGATAAGTCATCGAGTGGTTGACCAGCTCTCGCCGCATCATGACAGTCAGTTTTCGGCTTTCTCTACTGAGGTGTTTGACCACGTGAACCGGAAACACAATCGCAGTAGTTCTCCCTTTACTACCCTAGCGATAGGACGGAACGTAAGGTAGTAAGCACAGGAGCCGGGCAACCCAACTATTGACCAAAGACATGATTCAGAGCTGATGCATATAAGGCCAAACTCGTGGCGCCGAAGTATGCTATAAAGCTGTTCGAACTTTTCGGCAACACATACGTTGCCGTATCGAGCCCCTGGCGATTTGAGCCGAGGTGCGTGTGTGAAACAACCGAAGAAGCAAAATTCAGTTCTGGAAAAAGCAAATAATGAATATGGATTATGTTCACTGGAATCTGATTTATACGTCAAACGCAATTTTACAGATTACACCACCATTACCCAGGCTATTTGACGTGCCAGGGGTCGAAGGCTGAGGAAAAAGGCACTTTACAGGTGTGAAATAAAGTGTTCAGTCTACAAAAAATCATGTGGACCTCCTATCGCACGTCTGCGCTGCCTTTGCCTCGGCGAAAAGATTACTTAACAGGAATAGCCGTTGATTATTTATACGAAGCCGAACTCAGAAAAGAGTCCTTGTAAGCCCGTAGGATGAACATGTTTTGATTCACCTGCAGTAAAAGATAAAAAGTTAGAAAAAAGAAGAAGACTATAGGGGTGCGAACCGCATTGTAAGTCTGTCTGTACTGTGCCTCCGCCGAAGACCAAGGTATTTTAAGTGCATAATGATGCATGTGTGATACAAACTTCGCGAGTATATGAGGCGAACGACGGAGGCCAGACTGCTAATCCAGCTCTGAAATAGACTGGTCCTGTGTAGTAGAGGCCGGTGGCTTAATGACCGATGAGATGCACGGCTTGATGGGGCCGCTTTGTACTTCGGCTGCAATAGCCGCAGTATGCTCCTCTGTACGGAGTGAGCGTTCCATATTTCCGTCTATCATGATGACGCCTCGTCAACCGGGTATCTTGAGTTTTATATAGGTGTAGTGTGGGACCGCATTAAAACGAGCAAAGGCAGTTCGTCCTAGCAGTGCATGATAGCCACTGCGTAATGGGACAATATCAAAGATCAAGTCTTATCTTCGAAAGTTGTTCGGCGAACTGAAGACAACTTCTAATGTAATTGAGCCCGTGCAGTGGGCCTCTATGCCAGGTATTACTCCCTTGAAGGTAGTTGTGGTGGGCTTGATTGTCAAAGGATCAATGCCCATCTTGCAGACAGTGTCTTGATAGAGTAGATTGAGGCTACTGCCGCCGTCCAGAAGGACTCTCGTAAGATGGAACCCATCGATAATTGGATCGAGGACCAGAGCTGCCGAACCTCCGTGGCGGATACTGGTTGGGTGGTCCCTCCGATCAAAATTGATCGGGCAGGCCGCCCATGGGTTAAATTTTGGGGCGACCGGCTCTATAGCATAGACGTCCCATAGTGCGCGCTTGCGCTCCCTCTTAGGGATGTGTGTCACATATACCATGTTTACTGTTTTTACTTCAAGGGGAAATTGCTTCTGTCCCCCGGTGTTCGGTTGGCAAGTCTCTTCGTCATCGCTGTCACTGGGCGGACCCTTCCCCTTGTGTGCGGCATTGAGCTTGACGACCTGTTTAAAGACCCAACAACTTCTGTTGGTATGATTGGCTGGTTTGTCGGGGGTGCCATGGATCTGGCAGGGTCGGTCCAGTATCTTGTCTAGACTGGATGGTCCGTCTCTGTTTGCCTTGAATGGCTTCTTCTGTTGACCGGATTTGGAGCCGCTGAATCCGGCATTGACCGCCTTGTCTTGCGGTCCTTCACTATTGTTTCAACGCTTGTGTTTATTGCGTCGTGGCTTACCGTTGCCATCCCGGGCTTCGGAAGTGCCCGGATCACTGGTGCTATTGCTTCTACGAGCCAGCCAGCTATCTTCTCCCACACAAAAGCGGGTCATTAGCGTGGTGAGGGCTGCCATGGATTTCAGTTTTTCCTAGCCGAGATGGCGGGCGAGCCACTCATCTCGGACGGTATGCTTAAGGGCCGCGAGGGCTTCGGCGTCCGGACAATCGACAATTTGGTTCTTTTTAATTAAGAACCTAGTCCAGAGCTTTCTGGCCGACTCTCCGGGCTGTTGTACTATGTGACTTAAGTCGTCAATATCCGGAGGTCGGACATATGTACCTTGGAAGTTGTCGCGGAAGGCATCTTCCAAGTCCTCCCAGCTTCCAATGGAGTTTTCGGGCAGGTTGTTCAACCAGTGCCGAGCTGGTCCCTTGAGTTTTAGCGGGGGGTATTTGATGGCATGAAGATCATCACCGCGGGCCATATGAATATGGAGAAGAAAATCCTCAATCCATACCGCGGGGTCTGTTGTCCCATCATATGATTCGATGTTCATGGGTTTAAACCCTTCTGGGAATTCATGCTCCATTACTTCATCAGTGAAGCAAAGGGGGTGTGCGGCGCCTCTATATCGGGCCAAGTCGCGACGTAGCTCGGATGAAGTCCGTCTGCGGTTTTCGGCCCGGGCGTGATTATGCTTGTCATGTCCAGCTAGATAGCCGGCGTTGCATGTCGAGGCATGCCCCGCGATCCGTAGATCGATCTGGTCTGACCTGCTCTATTGTCCAGGTCCTGTCGCAGGTCGTATGTATATCCCCGAGCTGTTATATCTCTACCTTTACGGCGAGGTAGTGCAGGATGGTGTTCGGCTTGAGTTGCCGCTTTGTCCCGGCCACGTGGTGGTCGGTCGGCCATGTTACGTGCTGATGGTACGGGCTCAAGTGCCTCGTCATCGAATTGAGGTAGCAATTTGCGCTTTGGGTAACTTTTGGTCAGGCGCTCGAGGCCGTATTCCTCGGCTGTCAGGACATTAGTCCATCTATCGTTGAGCAGATCTTGATCAGCTTGAAGCTGCTGCTGCTTCTTTTTCAGGCTCCTTGTAGTGGCAATTAGCCGGCGCCTAAAGCGCTCCTGCTCGAGAGGTTCCTCGGGCATGATAAAGTGTTCATCGCCGAGGCTCACCTCGTCCTTGGAGAGTGGGAGATAATTGCTGTCCTCCGAGTCTTCGTTTATGGCCTGTTCATCAGGGCTAACTTGCCCATCTTCCCGATCGTCCTATTCGGAAGTTGGCTCGACGGGGTCTTCTCTGTCTTCGGCATCGTCCGGAGTGTTGTTGCCTCCTATGCCGGTATTGCTGTCTTTTCTGCGGCGTGATTTAGAGCGGCGCCGCTGACGTTGGCGCTTTGGCTGTATCTCAGGAGGTTTATCCTCGACTGGATCTTCTTTGTCATCGTCGTTATTTTCTTTGGGTGTATCCACCATGTACACGTCATACGAAAAGGTGGCTGTCCAGCGTCCGGTAAATGGTGGGTTTTGGGCCTGCTCTTCTCCGGCATCGTCGTCCATACCGTCGATGTCTTCAGAGCCATAATCGAGCATGTCAGTTAAGTCCTCGACAGTGGCTATAAAGTGGGTGGTGGGTGGACATAAAGTTCCCTGCTCTCAGCCCCTAGTCCGGGTGTAGCGACCCGACCTCAGACGGTCAAGTCTCTGTGCTTAAGTGTCATCCCTGGATCGGTATGCTGACACACACAGTACTCGAGGATTTATAACAGAGGTAAATCACATGTATAAAGTAACGTAAAATACTATTACCTCAATCCATATAGCAGAAGTAACAACAAGGTCGTGGATTCCCATCAACACCAACGGCAAAGTTGAGTGTAGAAATCGTAACCCTAACGTATCACTTACTCGTCGTAAGAACCTGCAACATGAGACGTTGCAGCCACAAAGGTTCAGTACATTGAATGTACTGGAAAATTCACACCATAGGATAATAATGAATAATAACTATCACTACATGCATATATGGCTGGTGGAGGCTCAATGGTTATAATGTTTTTGCGAAAAGCCAATTTTTCCCTACTGCAAAGGAATATATTTTATTTAACTACAAAGTTGGTTGATAAATATTGAGAAGGTTCCTCCAACTCAATCCCAAAATAATGATCATTAGCAACCCAACAAATTAATTAAAGTAACATGATGAGATCAATATGATAATCCAAGTACCAGAGACTCAAGATTGTCCATAACCGGGGACACGGCTAACCATGATTAGTTTGTACACTCTGGAGAGGTTTGCTCACTTTTCCCCACAAGACTCGATCTCCTTCGTTTGATTTCTCGCACTACATGGTGTTTGAGAAACGGATGACCGAGACACGGTCTTTCAGAAGCATTAACTCCCTACTCTGGGCAGACCGCTACACCTACAATCCCCCTACATCTGCTAGTCCACCTCTTCAAGAGCTCACGCAACTTACTCAACTATGCCAGAGCCCATAATGGCTTGTGGCTGCACACGGAAGTTTCTAGCATGAATAATCTTATGATCCCTTTGAGCCTGGGTGGCATTCCATAGGGTGATCACACGGGGCTTCGGGATCCCCTTGGGCAAGCACTGGGTTCTCCAGGTGCCCGGGCAAACCACTGGGTGCTCCAGGGTGCCCCAACCAATCCACCCAGATGTGTATTAAAGTAGCCACCTTAAGTTAACCATTAAATAATAATCTCACATCTGTCATGGATACACTCAATCTCAATCCACGTCTACGAGCATAGCATAGCAGTATAAGCATAACGTAGTAACTCCCAGGGTTTGATACAGGGCAATAGGTTCTACCTCATCAACTACTTCCCAATACCCACATGTTATCAAATCCTAACCATGCAATGTTTGGGGGTGAAACTAATGCATAAAAACTGGGTATGAAAGGGATATGATCAAAGTGTGAACTTGCCTGCAATGTTGATGAAGATGATTCGCACCCAACACTCTTGATAGATCTACTCGTCACACTCCGGTCAATCTATCGCAAGCAATCAATAGTAACCACACATAAGCAATCACTCAAAAGATCAGAAAGAACGAAGAAGACGATTCGGAAAACATCAAAACCAAGCAAATAACTCTTGCAACATAAAACAATTTCTAACAGTACCAAAATTATATGAATTTGGCCTTATCAGAAATTTTAGGTCAAGCGCTTCGATTAGCAAAAAGAATCAACTCAAACGGAGCTACAAACTCAAGTTACGATTAAACGAAGTTTGAATTCAAATCTGGTCTAATTCAAATTTTAAACTTTCAAAAACATGTTTGAGTTCGATTACTGGATAGAGGGGATCATAACGAAGAAGCGGGCGTTGATTTCGTTGAATTTGGACAAACGGTGTAAAAGTTATGACCGTTTGAAGAACAGGGACTATTCGGTAAAAACTTTAATTGCGAAGAGGTCCCTAACCTAAATAAAACAGAAAAAGAAAAACTTAACCGACGAACGTTCGCTATAGAACCCTACAGAACGAAATTGTTCGCTACCAGAAACAAATGAGCGAACGCTCGCTAATTAAACGAAACCTAAATAAAATAAACCGATCTACTAATATAAAACCGAAGTAAACAGAAAAACCGGGCGGGTTAGCGGTTTATACCGGTTCACCACATAGAACCGGAAGCGGCGGCGAACGGACTCCGGCGAGGGCGGCACGGCTCCGGCGACGAGGTGAGACGCGGGCGGCGACGGCGGCTCTGGCGTGCGGGGTGCGGCTGCGGGAGGCGGCGAGCGGCGCGGCAGGCGGCGGCGGCAAACTACAGCGGCGCTGGCGGCGGCGTGCACGGGGCTGCGGCGGCGGAGGTGAGATCCGGTGGTGGCGGCGCAAAGGCGGCGGCGAGATGCGAGGAGCGGCGCGGGGCAAGGGGCGGCGCTATTTATGGAGAGAGGGGGCGAGATGCGTGCGGGAGGGGCAAGGGAGAGGCGGCGAGGAGGAGTCCGAGGCGGGGACGGCGTCCATGGCGGCGCGGCGGCGTGCGGCGGGCGGAGTCCCGCCCGGGGGGGTCGGGGCGCGCGGGCGTCGGGCTGGGCCGTGGCCTGGCCGGTTGGCTGGGGAGCTGGGCCGGCCCAGTCGGCGGGAGTTCTTTTTTTTTAAAGACACACAAAGATAAAAAAATATAACCTAAATAAAATAAAATAAATTATAGGCATATAATATATCAAAATTTTCAGAAAAAGATTTTCTACGACATGAACATTTTTCTAACGTCAAATAAAATCCACACAAATTCAAATAAAACAAAGAGTGCTACTGCTCTAGTAAAATCCAGTAAAAATCATTTTAAAAATACCAAAATTAATTCCAATTTATTTCTCTTCGATTTTCTGATGTAGGGAATCATGTTACCCTATTTTCCATATATATGTTTTTGGAGAAAAATAATTTGAATAAAACCAAAATAACTCCAAATTGAAAATAATTTCAAAAGGACTTTAAATTTTGATCCTTTTAAACTTCCAACTCATATTTTGTATGTTTTGAAGAAGTCATTTTATCTTCTCTCATGAAAATCATTGAGTTGCTTAAAGTTTCTGAATTTGAAATATTTTCAAATGAAATTCAAATATTTTCAACACCCCTTTTCATTTAAATAAATGGAAGAAGTCATGCCATCTTCTCTCCAGGGTTTTGTGGTGAAAAGAATTTGAATTCAAGGAAATCATAAAATGCAATATGAAAGTTTGGGAAAGTCCTTTTATTCCCTCTCATTTAACTTTCAAAAAGTTTTGAATTTCACTCAATTAATCACACAACAATCAAACAATCAATCAAATCTATCTATTTATTATAACATTCCAAAATTTAGAATTTTGGGATGTTACACCGGGCTGGGCGTAGTTCGGATATTGCTCCTCTGTAATGACAAGAGATCGCATAAGTCCGGAGCCTCGCTTAAAGGCGAGGTTTGGCCAGGGAAAAGGGAGTCCGCGGAGTGCGACAGGGGGGAAACTCCTTCGCCGAACTCACACGATGCTGACCCCGTGGGTTCGGAGCCAGTGTCCGGAGAAGGTTCCGGCTTGGTGATGGTTGCCAGGGACACTGCTTCCTCTGTCTCCCCCGTAATGGGCCTAGTGGCCGCAGATAGTCCGGCGGGCGCAGGCAGCCGTCTTCAGACCTGGCGATACGCTCCAGATCTAAGACCAGAGCGGAGGTTGGGGTCGCGAATCCTTGGAAGATCAAGTCTCCTCGGATATCAGCGACATAGTCCAGGTTTCCAAGACTAATCTGGTGACCTGGGGCGTAGCTGTCGATCTACTCTAGATGGCCAAGCGAGTTGGCACGCAGTGCGAAGCCGCTGAACACGAAGATCTAGCCAGGGAGAAAGACCTCCCTCAGGGCAGCATCGTTGTAGATGATTGACGGAGCCATCGAACCTTCTAGCGACGACACAGAGGAGCTCTCAATGAAAGCACCAATTTCGGTGTCAAAACCGGCGGATCTCGGGTAGGGGGTCCCAAACTGAGCGTCCAAGTTGATGGTAACAGGAGACAGGGGACACGATGTTTACCCAGGTTCGGGCCCTCTCGATGGAGGTAACACCCTACTTCCTGCTTGATTGATCTTGATGAATATGAGGATTACAAGAGTTGATCTACCACGAGATCGTAATGGCTAAACCCTAAAGTCTAACCCGTATGATTGTCATTGCCTCTACGGACTAAACCCTCCGGTTTATATAGACACCGGAGGGGACTAGGGTTGTACAAAGTTGGTTACAGAGAAAGGAATCTACATATCCAAATGCCAAGCTTGCCATCCACGCAAAGGAGAGTCCTATCCGGACACGGGAGAGAGTCTTCTGTCTTGTATCTTCACGGCCCATCAGTCCGGCCCACGTCACATAGGCCGGATGCCTGAGGACCCCTTAATCCAGGACTCCCTCGGCAACGTCTTACTTTGATTCGGCAGTATTGTTGGATGAAGTGGCCCAGACCGACATTACATGACCGCGTTCATGAGACTGGTTCTACCAACGTGCTTCGCACACAGGTGGCTAGCGGGTGTCAGTTTCTCCAACTTTAGTTGAATCGAGTTTGACTACGCCCGGTCCTTGTTGAAGGTTAAAACAACACACTTGATGAAAAATCGTTGTGGTTTTGATGCGTAGGTAAGAACGGTTCTTGCTAGAAGCCCGTAGCAGCCACGTAAAACTTGCAACAACAAAGTAGAGGACGTCTAACTTGTTTTTGCAGGGCTTGCTGTGATGTGATATGGTCAAGACGTGATGATATATAAATTGTTTCATGAGATGATCATGTTTTGTAAAAGTTATCGGCAACTCACAGGAGCCTTATGGTTGTCGCTTTATTGTATGAAATGCAATCGCCATGTAATTGCTTTACTTTACCACTAAGCGGTAGCGATAGTCGTAGAAGCAATAGTTGGCGAGACGACAACGATGCTACGATGGAGATCAAGGTGTCAAACCGGTGACGATGGTGATCATGACGGTGCTTTGGAGATGGAGATCAAAGGCACAAGATGATGATGGCCATATCATATCACTTATTTTGATTGCATGTGATGTTTATCCTTTATGCATCTTATTTTGCTTAGTACGGCGGTAGCATTATAAGATGATCCCTCACTAAATTTCAAGGTATAAGTGTTCTCCCTGAGTATGCACCGTTGACAGTTCGTCGTGCCGAGACACCACGTGATGATCGGGTGTGATAACCTCTATGTTCACATACAACGGGTGCAAGCCAGTTTTGCACACGCAGAATACTCAGGTTAAACTTGACGAGCCTAGCATATGCAGATATGGCCTCAGAACACTGAGACCGAAAGGTCGAGCGTGAGTCATATAGTAGATATGATCAACATAGTGGTGTTCACCGTTGAAAACTACTCCATCTCACGTGATGATCGGACATGGTTTAGTTGATATGGATCACGTGATCATTTAGATGACTAGAGGGATGTCTATCTAAGTGGGAGTTCTTAAGTAATATGATTAATTGAACTTTAATTTATCATGAACTTAGTCTTGATAGTATTTGCAAATTATGTTGTAGATCAATAGCTCGCGATGTAGCTCCCCGTTTATTTTTCATATGTTCCTAGAGAAAAATAAGTTGCAAGATGATAGTAGCAATGATGCGGACATGGTCCGTGATCTGAGGATTATCCTCATTGCTGCACAGAAGAATTATGTCCTTGATGCACCACTAGGTGACAGACCTATTGCAGAAGCAGATGCAGACGTTATGAACGTTTGACAAAGCTTGGTATGATGACTACTTGATAGTTTAGTGCACCATGCTTTACGGCTTAGAACCGGGACTTCAAAAATGTTTTGAACGCCACGGAGCATATGAGATGTTCGAAGAGATGAAATTCGTATTTTAGTCTCATGCCCATGTCGAGAGGTATGAGACCTCTGACAAGTACTTTGCCTACAAGATGGAGGAGAATTGCTCAACCGGTGAGCATGTGCTCAGAATGTCTGAGTACTACAATCACTTCAATCAAGTGGGAGTTAATCTTCCAGATAAGATAGTGATTGACAGAGTTCTCTAGTCACTATCACCAAGTTACTAGAACTTCATGATGAACTATAATATGCAAGGGATAACGGAAACGATTCCCAAGCTCTTCACGATGTTGAAATCAGCGAAGGTAGAAATCAAGAAAAAACATCAAGTGTTGATGGTTGACAAGACCACTAGTTTCAAGTAAAAGGGCAAGGGAAAGAAAGGGAACTTCAAGAAGAATGGCAAGCAAAGTTGCCACTCCCGTGAAGAAGCCCAAAGCTAGGCCTAAGCCTGAAGCTGAGTGCTTCTACTGCGAAGGGAATGGTCACTGGAAGCGGAACTACCCCAAATACTTGGCGGATAAGAAGGATGGCAAAGTGAACAAAAGTATATTTGATATACATATTATTGATGTGTACTTTACTAGTGTTCATAGTAACCCCAAGGTATTTGATACCGGTTCAGTTGCTAGGATTAGTAACTCGAAACAGGAGTTGCAAAATGAACAGAGACTAGTTAAAGGGTGATGTCTACTACGCAACCTTCTTCTTGTAGACGTTGTTGGGCCTCCAAGTGCAGAGGTTTGTAGGACAGTAGCAAATTTCCCTCAAGTGGATGACCTAAGGTTTATCAATCCGTGGGAGGTGTAGGATGAAGATGGTCTCTCTCAAGCAACCCTGCAACCAAATAACAAAGAGTCTCTTGTGTCCCCAACACACCCAATACAATGGTAAATTGTATAGGTGCACTAGTTCGGCGAAGAGATGGTGATACAAGTGCAATATGGATGGTAGATATAGGTTTTTGTAATCTGAAAATATAAAAACAGCAAGGTAACTAATGATAAAAGTGAGCGTAAACGGTATTGCAATGCTAGGAAACAAGGCCTAGGGTTCATACTTTCACTAGTGCAAGTTCTCTCAACAAAAATAACATAATTGGATCATATAACTATCCCTCAACATGCAACAAAGAGTCACTCCAAAGTAACTAATAGCGGAGAACAAACTAAGAGATTATTGTAGGGTACGAAACCACCTCAAAGTTATCCTTTCTGATTGATCTATTTAAGAGTCCGTAGTAAAATAACACGAAGCTATTCTTTTCGTTCGATCTATCATAGAGTTCGTACTAGAATAACACCTTTAAGACACAAATCAACCAAAACCCTAATGTCACCTAGATACTCCAATGTCACCTCAAGTATCCGTGGGTATGATTATAAGATATGCATCACACAATCTCAGATTCATCTATTCAACCAACACAAAGAACTTCAAAGAGTGCCCCAAAGTTTCTACCGGAGAGTCAAGACGAAAACGTGTGCCAACCCCTATGCATAGGTTCATGGGCGGAACCCGCAAGTTGATCACCAAAACATACATCAAGTGAATCAATAGAATAACCCATTGTCACCACGCTTATCCCACGCAAGACATACATTAAGTGTTCTCAAATCATTAAAGACTCAATCCGATAAGATAACTTCAAAGGGAAAACTCAATCCATTACAAGAGAGTAGAGGGGGAGAAGCATCATAAGATCCAATTATAATAGCAAAGCTCGCGATACATCAAGATCGTACCATCTCAAGAACACGAGAGAGAGAGAGGGAGATCAAACACATAGCTACTGGTACATACCCTCAGCCCCGAGGGTGAACTACTCCCTCCTCGTCATGGAGAGCGTCGGGATGATGAAGATGGCCACCGGTGAGGGATCCCCCCCCCGGCAGGGTGCAGGAACAGGGTCCCGATTGGTTTTTGGTGGCTATAGAGGCTTGCGGCGGCGGAACTCCCAATCTATTCTATTTTATGGAGGTTTCAGTATTTATAGGATTTTTCGGCGTAGGTCTCACGTCAGGGGGGTCTCCGGGTTGTCCACGACGCAGGGGCCCACGCCCAGGGGGTGGGCGCGCCCCCCACCCTCGTGGGCAGCCCGGGACTCTCCTGGCCCAACTCTTTTACTCCGGGGGCTTCTTTTGGACCAGAAAAAATCATCAAAAATTGGCACGTCAATTGGACTCCGTTTGGTTTTCCTTTTCTGCAATACTCAAAAACAAGGAAAAAACAACAACTGGCACTGGGCTCTAGGTTAATAGGTTAGTCCCAAAAATCATATAAAATAGCATATAAATGCATATAAAACATCCTAGAAGGATAATATAATAGCATGAATACTTCATAAATTATAGATACGTTGGAGACGTATCAGCATCCCCAAGCTTAATTCCTGCTTGTCCTCGAGTAGGTAAATGATAAAAGAAATAATTTATGAAGTGTGAATGCTAGCAGGTGCATAAGTTTGATCAATGATAATTTCAGTCACCTTTTCTAGCATCATTATATGTCATAACAATAGATCAACTCATAGAACTTTGCATGATCAAGTAACAAACTATTCACATGTTAAAGTATAGATCATAAACTTTCTTGAAAACTAACAAGCCGTGTTATTAGTCCTCAAACAATTACAATTCATCTTATTTTCAGGAAGAGTCTATGTCAGAGCTTTGATTCAGCAAACTTCACATACTCAACTATCATTTAGTCTTCCATGATTGCTACCACTCAAAGCATATTTTTAGAACAAATAGTATTCATCAAACACAGAGAAAGATAGGGGCTTATTGTTTCGCCTCCCAACCTTTTACCTCAAGGGTAATGTCAACAGTAATAATTCATGCTCAAATATATTTGAATGGCCATATATGCTTAGATCTTTCCATCACATGATGCTTGCCAACTAAAGAGTAGGTTGGAATGAGAATGAATACTACCGACTTTTGCATAAAAGTAAAAGATAGGCCCTTCGCAGAGGGAAGCAGGGATTTGCAGAGGTGCTAGAGCTCGAAGCAAAAACAGAGATGAAAATAATTTTGAGAGGTATGCTTTCATTGTCAACATAACGACCAAGAGTTCCCTATATCTTCCATACTACATACATTATAGGCGGTTCCCACGCAGAAAGGTAAAGATTTTACTCCCCCTCCACCAACAATCACACTCCACGGCTTGTCCGAAACAATGGGCGCCGCCCAACTTTCAACAATCCTGGGCGAGTTTTGTTTAAATTATTTGCGAATTTGTTTTTGATCTTTGATCATACGACTGGGCATCCCAGTTACCAGCCATTTTCTCGTGAATGATGAGCGGAGTCCACTCATCGTGAGAATAACCCACCTAGCATGGAAGCAAAAACTTAGGCGCAACCGATACTAACCGATAATTATTGAAGAAGAAAGGTGGGATGCCTACCGGGGCATCCCCAAGCTTAGATGCTTGAGACTTCTTGAAATATTATATTGGGGTGCCCTGGGCATCCCCAAGCTTGAGCTTTTGTGTCTCCTTAATTCCTCTCATATCACGGTTTCCTAAATCTCAAAAACTTCATCCACACCATACTCAACAAGAACTCGTGAGATAAGTTAGTATAAACCAATGAAAAAAACCTTATCATACTCTAGTGTAGCAAATCACTAAAATTATTATTCAACATTGCATACTAAATGCCTCTGCATATTTAATAGTCCTATCCTCAAATAGAATCATTAAGCAAGCAAGCATATGCAAACAATGCAAACATAACAGCAATCTGCCTAAACAGGACAGTCTGTAAAGAATGCAGCAAGATCCATACTTCCCTAGCTCCAAAAAAATTATGAATGAAAATTCCCACTGTAATAAATTCATCAGAGCTTATTATGCAAAAGGTTTCAACATTTTATCACATTCTGACTTTTCTAGGGAATTTTTGCAACAGCGGTAAACTTTCTATTTTGAAACAGAAACATGTATACTTGCAAAATAAGCATGGTAAAGGCTATCCTTGACATTTTTATTGAAAATAGAGATGCAAAACATTATTCTAAATAACAGCAAGCAAATACTAACAAAATAAAATGATGCTCCAAGCAAAACACATATCATGTGGTGAATAAAAATATAGCTCCAAGTAAAGTTACCGATGAACGAAGACGAAAGCGGGGATGCCATCCAGGGCATCCCCAAGCTTAGGCTCTTGGTTGTCCTTGAATATTATCTTGAGGTGCCTTGGGCATCCCCAAGCTTAGGCTCTTGCCACTCCTTATTCCATAGTCCATTGAATCTTTACCCAAAACTTGAAAACTTCACAACACAAAACTTAACAGAAGATCCCGTGAGCTCCGTTAGCGAAAGAAAACAAAACACCACTTCAAGGTACTGTAATGAACTCATTATTTATTCGTATTGGTGTTAAATCTACTGTATTCCAACTTCTCTATGGTCTATAAACTATTTTATGAGCCATAGATTCATCAAAATAAGCAAACAACACACGAAAAACAGAATCTGTCAAAAACAGAACAGTCTGTAGTAATCTGTAACTAACGCAAACTTCAGGAACTCAAAAAATTCTACCAAAACAGGAGGCATGCTTTCATCATAATAAATTTGCTCATCAAAACTTGGGGGACAAAAAATATCATCTTCATCAAACATAGCTTCCCCAAGCTTGTGGCATTGCATATCATTAGCATCATGGATATTCAAAGAATTCGTACTAACAACATTGCAATCATGCTCTTCAAAGATTTAGTGCCAAACATTTTATAGACTTCTCCTTCTAACACTTTGGCACAATTTTCCTTTCCATCATACTCACGAAATATATTAAAAAGATGAAGCGTATGAGACAAACTCAATTCCATTTTTTTGTAGTTTTCTTTAATAAACTAAACTAGTGATAAAACAAGAAACTAAAAGATTCGATTGCAAGATCTAAAGATATACCTTCAAGCACTCACCTCCCCAGCAACGGCGCCAGAAAAGAGCTTGATGTCTACTACGTAACCTTCTTCTTGTAGACGTTGTTGGGCCTCCAAGTGCAGAGATTTGTAGGACAGTAGCAAATTTCCCTCAAGTGGATGACCTAAGGTTTATCAATCCATGGGAGGCGTAGGATGAAGATGGTCTCTCTCAAGCAACCATGCAACCAAATAACAAAGAGTCTCTTGTGTCCCCAACACACCCAATACAATGGTAAATTGTATAGGTGCACTAGTTCGGCGAAGAGATGATGACACACGTGCAATATGGATGGTAGATATAGGTTTTTGTAATCTGAAAATATAAAAACAGCAAGGTAACTAATGATAAAAGTGAGCGTAAACGGTATTGCAATGCTAGGAAACAAGGCCTAGGGTTCATACTTTCACTAGTGCAAGTTCTCTCAACAATAATAACATAACTGGATCATATAACTATCCCTCAACATGCAACAAAGAGTCACTCCAAAGTCACTAATAGCGGAGAACAAACGAAGAGATTATTGTAGGGTACGAAACCACCTCTAAGTTATCCTTTGTGATCGATCTATTTAAGAGTCCGTAGTAAAATAACACGAAGCTATTCTTTCCGTTCGATCTATCATAGAATTCGTACTAGAATAACACCTTAAGACACAAATCAACCAAAACCCTAATGTCACCTAGATGCTCCAATGTCACCTCAAGTATCCGTGGGTATGATTATACGATATGCATCACACTATCTCAGATTCATCTATTCAACCAACACAAAGAACTTCAAAGAGTGCCCCAAAGTTTCTACCGGAGAGTCAAGACGAAAACATGTGCCAACCCCTATGCATAGGTTCATGGGCGGAACCCGCAAGTTGATCACCAAAACATACATCAAGTGAATCAATAGAATAGCCCATTGTCACCACGCTTATCCCACGCAAGACATACATTAAGTGTTCTCAAATCATTAAAGACTCAATCCGATAAGATAACTTCAAAGGGAAAACTCAATCCATTACAAGAGAGTAGAGGGGGAGAAGCATCATAAGATCCAACTATAAGAGCAAAGCTCGCGATACATCAAGATCGTACCATCTCAAGAACACGAGAGAGAGAGAGAGAGAGAGATCAAACACATAGCTACTGGTACATACCCTCAGCCCCGAGGGTGAACTACTCCCTCCTCGTCATGGAGAGCGCCGGGATGATGAAGATGGCCACCGGTGAGGGATCCCCCCTCTGGCAGGGTGCCGGAACAGGGTCCCGATTGGTTGTTGGTGTCTACAGAGGCTTGCGGCGGCGGAACTCCCGATCTATTCTGTTTTCTAGAGGTTTCAGTATTTATAGGATTTTTTGGCGTAGGTCTCATGTCAGGGGGTCTCCGGGTTGTCCACGACACAGGGGCCCACGCCCAGGGGGGTGGGTGCGCCCCCCACGCTCGTGGGCAGCCCGGGACTCTCCTGGCCCAACTCTTTTACTCCGGGGGCTTCTTTTGGTCCAGAAAAATCATCAAAAATTGGCACGTCAATTGGACTCCGTTTGGTTTTCCTTTTCTGCAATACTCAAAAACAAGGAAAAACAGAAACTGGCACTAGGCTCTAGGTTAATAGGTTAGTCCCAAAAATCATATAAAATAGCATATGAATGCATATAAAACATCCTAGAAGGATAATATAATAGCATGAATACTTCATAAATTATAGATACGTTGGAGACGTATCAGCATCCCCAAGTTTAATTCCTGCTCGTCCTCGAGTAGGTAAATGATAAAAGAAACAATTTATGAAGTGTGAATGCTAGCAGGTGCATAAGTTTGATCAATGATAATTTCAATCACCTTTTCTAGCATCATTATATGTCATAACAATAGCTCAACTCATAGAACTTTGCATGATCAAGTAACAAACTATTCACATGTTAAAGTATAGATCATAAACTTTCTTGAAAACTAACAAGCCGTGTTATTAGTCCTCAAACAATTACAATTCATCTTATTTTCAGGAAGAGTCTATGTCAGAGCTTTGATTCAGCAAACTTCACATACTCAACTATCATTTAGTCTTCCATGATTGCTACCACTCAAAGCATATTTTTAGAACAAATAGTATTCATTGAACACAGAGAAAGATAGGGGCTTAATGTTTCGCCTCCCAACCTTTTACCTCAAGGGTAATGTCAACAGTAATAATTCATGCTCAAATATATTTGAATGGCCATATATGCTTAGATCTTTCCATCACATGATGCTTGCCAACTAAAGAGTAGGTTGGAATGAGAAGGAATACTACTGACTCTTGCATAAAAGTAAAAGATAGGCCCTTCGCAGAGGGAAGCAGGGATCTGCAGAGGTGCTAGAGCTCGAAGCAAAAACATAGATGAAAATAATTTTGAGAGGTATGCTTTCATTGTCAACATAACGACCAAGAGTTCCCAATATATCTTCCATACTACATACATTATAGGCGGTTCCCACGCAGAAAGGTAAAGATTTTACTCCCCCTCCACCAACAATCACACTCCACGGCTTGTCCGAAACAATGGGTGCCGCCCAACTTTCAACAATCCTGGGGGAGTTTTGTTTAAATTATTTGCGAATTTGTTTTTGAACTTTTGATCATAGGACTGGGCATCCCAGTTACCAGCCATTTTCTCGTGAATGATGAGCGGAGTCCACTCATCGTGAGAATAACCCACCTAGCATGGAAGATACAGACAGCCCCTAATCGCTACATGAGCGATTCGGGCATACAAAACAGATTATTATTTGAAGGTTTAGAGTTTGGCACATGCAAATTTACTTGGAAAGGCAGGTAAATACCGCATATAGGTAGATATGGTGGTCACTCATGGAAGGAACTTGGTTCAAGGATTTTGGATGCACAAGCAGTATTCCCTCTTAGTACAGATATTTTGGCTAGCAAAGGATTCTAAATAGCAAGCACCGCATGTTAGAGGATCCATAACAATATAACTTCTATACAAATATACCCAAGCATAACTCATTATGTTGTCTTCCTTGTCCAACTTCAACTAATTTGCTCAGGTTTGAAAATAATTAATGGGGCTCACAATCATAGAAGATGTCCAAGATAGTATATTTATATGTGAAATCTCTCTTCCTTCAATATTCTTTCATGAATTGTTCAAGTGACCAATACAATGTTTGCTAACCTTCAAAAAATTACCACCTCTACTTTTTATATGTGAAGGCATTACTCCCCATGGGAAAGGCATATGAAACATATATAATTTCAGATTTATGACATTCAAATCATTCAACCAATTACTCATAGGATATAAGTGAAGCACACGAGTAAATGACAAACTACTCCAAAAAGATACAAGTGAAGATCAATGAGTAGTTAAATAATTATGTAGCTATGTGAAGACTCTCTCTCATTTAAGAATTTCAGATCTTGGGATATTATTCAAACAGCAAGCAAAACAAAATAAAACGACATTTCAAGGATAGCACTCATCATGTGAAGAAGCAAAAACTTAGGCGCAACCGATACTAACCGATAATTGTTGAAGAAGAAAGGTGGGATGCCTACCGGGGCATCCCCAAGCTTAGATGCTTGAGACTTCTTGAAATATTATATTGGGGTGCCTTGGGCATCCCCAAGCTTGAGCTTTTGTGTCTCCTTAATTCCTCTCATATCACGGTTTCCTAAATCTCGAAAACTTCATCTACACCAAACTCAACAAGAACTCGTGAGATAAGTTAGCATAAACCAATGAAAAAAAACCTTACCATACTCTACTGTAGCAAATCACTAAAATTATTATTCAACATTTCATACTAAATGCCTATGCATATTTAATAGTTCTATCCTCAAATAGAATCATTAAACAAGCAAGCATATGCAAACAATGCAAACATAACAGCAATCTGCCTAAACAGGACAGTCTGTAAAGAATGCACCAAGATCCATACTTCCCTAGCTCCAAAAATTATGAAAGAAAATTCCCACTGTAGTAAATTCATCAGATCTTATTATGCAAAAGGTTTCAACATTTTATCACATTCTGACTTTTCTAGGGAATTTTTGCAACAGCGGTAAACTTTCTGTTTTGAAACAGCAACATGTATACTTGCAAAATAAGCATGGTAAAGGCTATCCTTGACATTTTTATTGAAAATAGAGATGCAAAACATTATTCTAAATAACAGCAAGAAAATACTAACAAAATAAAATGACGCTCCAATTAAAACACATATCATGTGGTGAATAAAAATATAGCTCCAAGTAAAGTTACCGATGAACGAAGACGAAAGCGGGGATGCCATTCAGGGCATCCCCAAGCTTAGGCTCTTGGTTGTCCTTGAATATTATCTTGATGTGCCTTGGGCATCCCCAAGCTTAGGCTCTTGCCACTCCTTATTCCATAGTCCATCGAATCTTTACCCAAAACTTGAAAACTTCACAACACAAAACTTAACAGAAGATCCCGTGAGCTCCGTTAGCGAAAGAAAACAAAACACCACTTCAAGGTACTGTAATGAACTCATTCTTTATTCGTATTGGTGTTAAATCTACCATATTCCAACTTCTCTATGGTCCATAAACTATTTTACGAGCCATAGATTCATCAAAATAAGAAACAACACACGAAAAACAGAATCTGTCAAAAACAGAACAGTCTGTAGTAATCTGTAACTAACGCAAACTTCAGGAACTCTAAAAATTCTACCAAAATAGTACGACCTAGATAATTTTATTATTGATATGCTGCAATTGGAATCATTATTTTATCACGTTCTGGTGATTTTAAACAATTGTTTTCGTGAACATAAAGTTTCTGGAATTTTCAGCAAGATCAAATAAATATCATCCAAGAAGATCCTATAGGTTTAACTTGGCACAAACACTAATTAAAACATAAAACCACATCTAACCAGAGGCTAGATAGATTATTTATTCCTAAACAGAACCAAAAAGCAAGAAACTAAAATAAAATTGGGTTGCCTCCCAACAAGCGCTAACGTTTAACGCCCGTAGCTAGGCATGATGATTTCAATGATGCTCACATAAGAGATAAGAATTGAAACATAAAGAGAGCATCATGAAACACATGAAAAGCAAATTTAAGTCTAACCCACTTCCTATGCATAGGGATTTTGTGAGCAAACAACTTATGGGAACAATAATCAACTAGCATAGGAAGGCAAAACAAGCATAACTTCAAAACTTTAAGCACATAGAGAGGAAACTTGATATTATTGCAATTCCTAGAAGCATATATTCCTCCCTCGTAATAATTTTCAGTAGCATCATGAATGAATTCAACAATATAACCAGCACCTAAAGCTTTCTTTTCATGATCTACTTGCATAGAAATTTTACTACTCTCCACATAAGCAAATTTATTCTCATCAATAGTAGTGGGAGCAAACTCAACAAAATAACTATCATGTGAAGCATAATCCAATTGGAAATTAAAATCATGATGACAAGTTTCATGGTTATCTTTATTCTTTATAGCATACGTGTCATCACAATAATCATCATAAATAGGAGGCATGCTTTTATCATAATAAATTTGCTCATCAAAACTTGGGGGACAAAAAATATCATCTTCATCAAACATAGCTTCCCCAAGCTTGTGGCTTTGCATATCATTAGCATCATGGATATTCAAAGAATTCATACTAACAACATTGCAATCATGCTCATCATTCAAAGATTTAGTGCCAAACATTTTATAGACTTCTTCTTCTAACACTTTGGCACAATTTTCCTTTCCATCATACTCACGAAAGATATTAAAAAGATGAAGCGTATGAGACAAACTCAATTCCATTTTTTTGTAGTTTTCTTTTATAAACTAAACTAGTGATAAAAAAAGAAACTAAAAGATTCGATTGCAAGATCTAAAGATATACCTTCAAGCACTCACCTCCCCGGCAACGGCGCCAGAAAAGAGCTTGATGTCTACTACGCAACCTTCTTCTTGTAGACGTTGTTGGGCCTCCAAGTGCAGAGATTTGTAGGACAGTAGCAAATTTCCCTCAAGTGGATGACCTAAGGTTTATCAATCCATGGGAGGCGTAGGATGAAGATGGTCTCTCTCAAGCAACCATGCAACCAAATAACAAAGAGTCTCTTGTGTCCCCAACACACCCAATACAATGGTAAATTGTATAGGTGCACTAGTTCGGCGAAGAGATGGTGACACAAGTGCAATATGGATGGTAGATATAGGTTTTTGTAATCTGAAAATATAAAAACAGCAAGGTAACTAATGATAAAAGTGAGTGTAAACGGTATTGCAATGCTAGGAAACAAGGCCTAGGGTTCATACTTTCACTAGTGCAAGTTCTCTCAACAATAATAACATAATTGGATCATATAACTATCCCTCAACATGCAACAAAGAGTCACTCCAAAGTCACTAATAGCGGAGAACAAACGAAGAGATTATTGTAGGGTACGAAACCACCTCTAAGTTATCCTTTGTGATCGATCTATTTTAGAGTCCGTAGTAAAATAACACGAAGCTATTCTTTCCGTTCAATCTATCATAGAGTTCGTACTAGAATAACACCTTAAGACACAAATCAACCAAAACCCTAATGTCACCTAGATACTCCAATGTCACCTCAAGTATCCGTGGGTATGATTATACAATATGCATCACACAATCTCAGATTCATCTATTCAACCAACACAAAGAACTTCAAAGAGTGCCCCAAAGTTTCTACCGGAGAGTCAAAACGAAAACGTGTGCCAACCCCTATGCATAGGTTCATGGGCGGAACCCGCAAGTTGATCACCAAAACATACATCAAGTGAATCAATAGAATAACCCATTGTCACCACACTTATCCCACGCAAGACATACATTAAGTGTTCTCAAATCATTAAAGACTCAATCCGATAAGATAACTTCAAAGGGAAAACTCAATCCATTACAAGAGAGTAGAGGGGGAGAAGCATCATAAGATCCAACTATAATAGCAAAGCTCGCGATACATCAAGATCGTACCATCTCAAGAACACGAGAGAGAGAGATCAAACACATAGCTACTGGTACATACCCTCAGCCCCGAGGGTGAACTACTCCCTCCTCGTCATGGAGAGCGCCGGGATGATGAAGATGGCCACCGGTGAGGGATCCCCCCCTCCGTCAGGGTGCCGGAACAGGGTCCCGATTGGTTTTTGGTGGCTATAGAGGCTTGCGGCGGCGGAACTCCCGATCTATTCTGTTTTCTGGAGGTTTCAGTATTTATAGGATTTTTTGGCATAGGTCTCACGTCAGGGGGTCTCCGGGTTGTCCACGAGGCAGGGGCCCACGCCCAGGGGGGTGGGCACGCCCCCCACCCTCGTGGGCAGCCCGGGACTCTCCTGGCCCAACTCTTGTACTCCGGGGGCTTCTTTTGGTCGAGAAAAAATCATCAAAAATTGGCACGTCAATTGGACTCCGTTTGGTTTTCCTTTTCTGCAATACTCAAAAACAAGGAAAAACAGAAACTGGCACTAGGCTCTAGGTTAATAGGTTAGTCCCAAAAATCATATAAAATAGCATATGAATGCATACAAAACATCCTAGAAGGATAATATAATAGCATGAATACTTCATAAATTATAGATACGTTGGAGACGTATCAAAGGGCAAGGTGACGGTGTGTGTTGGAAATGATTCCAAGGTTGATAAGATCACCATCGCACACTCCTTCTACCTTCGGGATTAGTGTTGAACCTAAAATAAATTTTATTTGGTGTTTGCGTTGAGCATGAATATGATTGGATCATGTTTATTGCAATACGGTTATTCATTTAAGTCAAAGAATCATTTTTGTTCTGTTTACATGAATAAAACCTTCTATGGTCATACACTTAATATAAATGGTTTATCGAATCTCGATCGTAGTGATACACATATTCATAATATCGATGCCAAAAGATGCAAAGTTGATAATGATAGTGCAACATACTTGTGGCACTGCCGTTTAGGTCATATTGGTGTAAAGCGCATGAAGAAACTCCATGTGGACGGACTTTCGGAATCACTTGATTATGAATCATTTGATGCTTGCGAACCATGCCTCATGGGCAAGAGACTAAGACTCCGTTCCCCAAAACAATGGAGCCAGCCACTGACTTACTAGAAATAATACATACCGATGCATGCGGTCCGATGAGTGTTGAGGCTCGCGACGGGTACCGTTATTTTCTAACCTTCACAGACGATTTGAGCAGATATGGGTATATCTACTTAATGAAAAACAAGTCCGAAACATTTGAAAAAGTTCAAAGAATTTCAGAGTGAAGTGGAGAATCATTGTAAGAGGAAAATAAAGTTTCTATGATCTGATCGCAGAGGCGAATATTTGAGTTACGAGTTTGGCCTTCATTTAAAACAATGTGGAATAGTTTCACAACTCACGCCACCTGGAACACCACAGCGTAATGGTGTGTCCGAACGTTGTATCCGTACTTTATTAGATATGGTGCGATCTATGATGTTTCTTACCGATTTACCGCCATCATTTTGGGGTTACGCATTAGAGACATCTGCATTCACGTTAAATAGGGCACCATCTAAATCCATTTGAGACGACACCGTATGAACTGTGGTTTGGCAAGAAACCTAAGTTGTCGTTTCTTAAAGTTTGGGGTTGCGATGCTTATGTGAAAAAGCATCAACCTGATATGCTCGAACCCAAATCGGAGAAATGTGTCTTCATAAGATACCCAAAGGAGACTATTGGGTACACCTTCTATCACAGATCCGAAGGCAAGATATTCGTTGCTAAGAATGGATCCTTTCTAGAGAAGGAGTTTCTCTCGAAAGAAGTGAGTGGGAGGAAAGTAGAACTTGATGAGGTAATCGTACCTTCTCCCGAATTGGAAAGTAGTCCACCACAGAAATCAGTTCCAGTGATTCCTACACCAATCAGTGAGGAAGCTAATGATGATGATCATGAAACTTCAGATCAAGTTACTACCGAACCTCGTAGGTCAACCAGAGTACAATCTGCACCAGAGTGGTATGGTAATCCTGTTCTGGAGGTCATGTTAGTTGACCATGACGAACCTACGAACTATGAGGAAGCGATGATGAGCCCAGATTCCGCGAAATGGCTTGAGGCCATGAAATCTGAGATGGGGTCCATGTATGAGAACAAAGTGTAGACTTTGGTTGACTTACCTGATGATCGGCAAGCCATAGAGAATAAATGGATCTTCAAGAAGAAGACTGACACTGACGGTAATGTTACTATCTACAAAGCTCGACTTGTTGCGAAAGGTTTTCGACAAGTTCAAGGACTTGACTACAATGAGACCTTCTCACCCGTAGCGATGCTTAAGTCTGTCTGAATCATGTTAGCAATTGCCGCATTTTATGAAATCTGGCAAATGGATGTAAAAAAGGCATTCCTTAATGGATTTATTAAAGAAGAGTTGTATATGATGCAACCAGAAGGTTTTCTCAATCCTAAAGGTGCTAACAAAGTGTGCAAAGCTCCAGCGGTCCATCTATGGACTGGTGCAAGCATCTCAGAGTTGGAATATATGCTTTGATGAGTTGATCAAAGCATATAGTTTTATACAGACTTGCGGTAAAGCCTGTATTTACAAGAAAGTGAGTGGGAGCACTACAACCTTTCTGATAAGTATATGTGAATGACATATTGTTGATCGGAAATGATGTAGAATTTTCTGGAAAGCATAAAGGAGTGTTTGAAAGGAGTTTTCCAAAGAAAGACCTCGGTGAAGCTACTTACATATTGGGCATCAAGATCTATAGAGATAGATCAAGACGCTTGATAAGACTTTCGATAAGTACATACCTTGATACGATTTTGAAGGAATTCAACGGATTAGTCAAAAAAGGAGTTCTTGCCTGAGTTGTAAGGTATGAAGTTGAGTAAGACTCAAAACCCGACCACGGCAGAAGATAGAGAGAGAATGAAAGTCATTCCCTATGCCTCGGCCATAGGTTCTATAAAGTATGCCATGCTGTGTACCAGACCTATTGTATACCCTGCCCTGAGTTTGGCAAGGGAGTACAATAGTGATCTAGGAGTAGATCACTGGACATTTGTCAAAATTATCCTTAGAGGACTAAGGAAATATTTCTCGGGTATGGAGGTGATAAAGAGTTCGTCGTAAAGAGTTACGTCGATGCAAGCTTTGACACCCGATTTGGATGACTCTGAGTCTCGATCTAGATACATATTAAAAGTGGGAGCATTTAGCTAGAGTAGCTCCGTGCAGAGCATTGTAGACATAGAAATTTGCAAAATACATACGGATCTGAGTGTAGCAGACCTGTTGACTAAACTTCTCTCACAAGCAAAACATGATCACACCTTAGTACTCTTTGGGTGTTAATCACATGGCGATGTGAACTAGATTATTGACTCTAGTAAACCCTTTGGGTATTGGTCACATGGCGAAGTGAACCATAGAGTGTTAAATCACATGACAATGTGAACTATTGGTGTTAAATCACATGGCGATGTGAACTAGATTATTGACTCTAGTGCAAGTGGGAGACTGAAGGAAATATGCCCTAGAGGCAATAATAAAGTTGTTATTTTATATTTCCTTATATCATGATAAATGTTTATTATTCATGCTAGAATTGTATTAACCGGAAACTTGATACATGTGTGAATACATAGACAAAACAAAGTGTCCCTAGTATGCCTCTACTTGACTAGCTCGTTAATCGAAGATGGTTAAGTTTCCTGACCATAGACATGTGTTGTCATTTGATGAACGGGATCACATCATTAGGAGAATGATGTGATGGACATGACCCATTCGTTAGCTTAGCATATTGATCATTAAGTTTTATTGCTATTGCTTTCTTCATGACTTATACATGTTCCTCTGACTATGAGATTATGCAACTCCCGGATACCGGAGGAACACCTTGTGTGCTATCAAATGTCACAATGTAACTGGGTGACTATACAGATGCTCTACAGGTGTCTCCGAAGGTGTTTGTTGAGTTGGCAAATATCGAGATTAGGATTTGTCACTCCGTGTATCGGAGAGGTATCTCCGGGCCCTCTCGGTAATGCACATCACTATAAGCCTTGCAAGCATTGTGACTAATGAGTTAGTTGCGGGATGATGCATTACGGAACAAGTAAAGAGACTTGCCGGTAACGAGATTGAACTAGGTATGATGATTGATACTTCTCCGTCGTATCTATATTTTTTGATTGTTCCATGCCAATATTCTACAACTTTCATATACTTTTGGCAACTTTTTATACTATTTTTGGGACTAACATATTGATCCGGTGCCCAGTGCCAGTTCCTGTTTGTTGCATGTTTTTTGTTTCGCAGAAAATCCATATCAAACGGAGTCCAAACGGGATAGAAACTGACGGATATTTTTTTGGAATATTTGTGATTTTTGGGAAGAGAATCAACGCAATACGATGCCCGAGGGGGCCACGAGGCAGGGGGCGCGCCCCAGGGGGTCAGGCACGCCCTGGACCCTCGTGGACACCCCTTAAGGCGGTTGGAGCCCTTCTTTCGCCGCAAGAAAGCTAATTTCCGTATAGAGATCGTGTCCAAAATTCAGCCCAATCGGAGTTACGGATCTCCGGTTATAAAAGAAACGGTGAAAGGGCAGAATCGAGAGCGCAGAAACATAGAGAGACAGAGAGACAAATCCAATCTCGGAGGGGCTCTCGCCCCTCCCACGCCATGGAGACCATGGACCAGAGGGGAAACCCTTCTCCCATCTAGGGAGAAGGTCAAGGAAGAAGAAGAAGGAGGGGGGCTCTCTCCCCCTCTCTCCCGGTGGCGCCGGAACGTCGTCGGGGCCATCATCCTCACCGCAATCTACACCAACACCTCCGCCATCTTCACCAACATCTCCATCACCTCCCCCCTCTATCTACAGCGGTCCACTCTCCCGCAACCTGTTGTACCCTCTACTTGAACATGGTGCTTTATGCTTCATATTATTATCCAATGATGTGTTGCCATCCTATGATGTCTGAGTAGATTTTTGTTGTCCTATCGGTAATTGGTGAATTGCTATGATTGGTTTA